>NC_132900.1:29283720-29583720 GCF_030463535.1 Salminus brasiliensis
TGCCATGTCTGTCATTTTTACAGACTGCTCTTCTCCAGTGCCAATATCTTTGCTTCTTGTGATCATAAAAGTCTGGAATCTATTAAAAGCCTTGTTTAGCTGATCCTTTGAAAACTCCTGCCTCTGAATTTTATGCTGAGGTTGCTGATGATTCTTCCATGAACTTCCATGAACCGCTCCAGAGTCTGATCTGTCCTCCTGAAGGTCTTTTGCTGTGTTGGATTTGGCTTCCAGCACTTTTTTGTGGTCTTCCAGAACTCAACCTGACCTCCACTGCTCGTTAACTGCCATATCTTCTTAGCAATGATTGTGAACAAGCTCTAGCTATGGTCTGAGACCGTGGTAAAAGTTATCTGAGGACCCTTGTCTATTAGTCTGGTGCTTCTTTATGCCTTTTGAAGATCAGTTCGTTGTCTAATCGCTTTGGGACAGGGTACCCAAACTTTTGCACTGCAAGGAGGGAAAAAAAACATCAGCAATTTTTTAAGCGAAAATAAAGGCGACACCATTTTTAGCATGCGCCGCTAAGCCTGTGACAATGCATGAAGAAAGTGTTCGACAGTGAGAACAGGGTTCATAGATGTGTGTCTATGTATGTGTATGTGTCTATGTATGTGTGTGTGTGTGTGTGTATGACCCTGTCCTTGTGAGTGCATGGGTGTGAAACGCAAGTCACTCCAACTATCCCAAATGGGCAAACGTTAGCATGGCACCTGTCGGCCCGCACCGTGCCGAAAGCAAGCAGGCCGACAGCTGAGGGGTCAGGGGTCGGGCGACACACTCGCCACACACTCGCCGCGCACCCACCCGCTTTCCCTTTAACGGCCGCCATTGTTTTTCTTGGGCCCTCTTGTGCTCTCGCGCTCGGGTAACTCAACCCCTTTACCACACTCGTCTTTTTTCGCCCTCCCCTCCCTCCCTCCCTCACACTCTGTTTAAGGGCAGTGAAAGCTGCTGCCACTCTGCCACTGTTGTTTTTGAGAACACACACACACACACACACACACACACATTCAGCACCTCACACTCCTTCTGCCCCTCTCTCTCTTTTAACCATTATTCGCCACAGCAGGGATCGACTTTCGGAGCCGCCTGTCTGCTAGTTAGCAGTGAAGAAGCTTCAGTGGTCAGCACACACACACACACACACACACGCACACTGGAACACACTGGAACACACTGGAACACATGCTAGCAATTATGTTATTTCTTGCTTGACCTTAGAGGCAGGGGTCGTCCAAACTGGTGACAAATTTGAGGTCACGTTTCTTGTTGGCCAGTGCTGGAGTGGACGCTGGTTACTGCTGTTACATCACTGCTGGGATAGATTAAGGGCTGCAGGCCTTCCTGAATTCATCTGGATGAGGAATCTCTCCGTCTCAGATCTGCTCAGGTCTCCAGTCATAGTGACAAGCCAGCCAATAGGATCACTCTCAAACCATAACAGCTCATCAAGCTGCCCATTAGAACCAGAGTTCAACAGTGGATCTGTCTATCTGTCTGTCTATCTGTCTGTCTGTCTATCTGTCTGTCTGTCTTTTTATCGATCTATCTTTCTGTCTATCTGTCTCTCTATCTATCTATATCTATCTATCTGTCTGTCTGTCTGCCTCTCTGTCTGTCTGTCTCTCTGTTTGTCTGTCTATCTATCTCTCTGTCTCTCTATATGTCTGTCTGTCTCACTGTCTATCAATCTATCTGTCTGTCTCTCTATCTTTCTGTCTATCTGTCTCTCTATCTGTCTGTCTCACTGTCTATCAATCTGTCTGTCTGTCTCACTGTCTATCTATCTATCTATCTATCTATCTATATATGTCTGGCTGTCTGTCTCTCTATCTGTCTGTCTGTCTGCCTACCTATCTATCTATCTATCTATCTATCTATGTCTGGCTGTCTGTCTCTCTATCTGTCTGTCTGTCTGCCTATCTATCTATCTATCTATCTATCTATATATGTCTGTCTGTCTCTCTATCTGTCTGTCTGTCTGCCTGTCTGTCTGTCTGTCTGTCTATCTATCTATCTATCTATCTATCTGTCTGTCTGTCTGTCTGTCTGTCTGTCTATCTATCTATCTATCTATCTATATATCTATCTATCTATCTAAAAAGCCCCCCAGCATTGATCTGTGGAGCAGTGGAGTGCTAAATGCAATCAAACCATCACAGCAATGCTCCTCCAAACTCTAGTAGAAAGCCTTCTTTCCTGGACAGTACAGAAGCTGGTTAAGCTCTGTTTAAATACTGAATTAATGAGCGGGTGTCCCAATACTTTTGTCCACATAGTGTATCTGTATATCTATCTATCCATCCATCCAGCCGTCCATTTATATAAATCTTGCAGTGTAGTCTGAGACCAGGCTTAGTGTCTGCTCACTAACCCATCCACAATGCCTTCAAGAAGAGGATTAAGGCCCCCTCCTTACACACACACACACACACACACACTCAGACAAAGGCCCTACACTACCTGACCCTTGACTGAGGCTCTATTCCTAACATACAGGTTAAAGGTCCCTGCAGCTCCACGCCACTTTTAGAGGCAGTAAAAGCTGAAACTGAATCCAGTGCTCAAGGTGAGAGGGGGGAGTGAGTGTGTGTGTGTGGGGGGGGGGGGGTGGTTGAAAGAGAGAGAGAGGAGCAAGGGACGAGGGATGAGAGAAGGACAGAGACGAGCAGAAAGGCAGAGAAAAGAAATTCCAGAAGTTCTTTTAAAGTACGAGGCGACGACACCTGTCCTGACAACAGCTGCGGAGGGAATCGATGGCTACTGTTTTCTCTGAGCGTGTGCGTGTGTGTGTGTGTTGTGTGTGCATTGTTGTGGATGTGTGTGTGTGAGTGTGTGCTGCAGCGGGGTGGCTGTGTGACTCTCCTGGTTGGTATTTCGGCACCGATAGAAGCTCTGAAATCTGCCCAAGCGACGGAGCAACTGACAAAACTATGCCTGTGTCAGCAGCACTTCTGACCTGCGGCCATTTGATTGTGTGTGTGTGTGTTGTGTGTGTGTTGTGTAGGACCATCCTATCTCCTCCTATACACACATTCATGCCACGATGAAGGATGCAGGTTGACATAGACATGACAAATGTTTCATTTGTATCCCAGCTGTCACAAGGAGGTCAAGCACACACACAACACACACACACACACACACACACACACACACAAACATGCTCTCACACACACATACACACACACACACAGTAGCTGTAAATTAGAAAAGGACAAGGATTGACTCCACTAATAATGTTGGACTGGGATGAGATGACGTTTGATCACCTTGCGGATGGTTTTTCTGATAAAGTCCTTTCACCAGCTCAGATATAGAACACACACACACACACACACACACACACACACACACACACACACTACTGTATTACCAGTGGTGCTACATAGTGAATTAGTATATCATCACTATCATAACAGAACCAGCTGAGTTATACATAATGCTAGCAATAAAATTCTGTTCAAGTGAATGAAATGGTGAAAGCTTAGCAGACATGGGTATCAACCCAATACCCTGTGGTCAACAGTCCAACACTATGTTGTGAGCTTGGTCAAGCTTTACAGAATGCAAGCAAAAATCCTATCCAACCTAATGAAAGAGCCTAGCTCAAGGACCTAACAGGGGCAGCTTAGCGGACAGAGGTATCAACCCCACAACCCTGTGACTTAATAGCTTAGCACCCTGTTGTGAGCTTAGTCAAGCTCTAAAGAATGCTAGCCATAATTCAGCTCAACCTAATAAAATGGCTTTGCTCAAGACCTAAGAGTGGCAGTTTGGCAGACACGGGTATCGACCCCAAAACCCTGTGATGAAAAACCTAGCACTAGGTTTTGAGATTGGTCAAGCTCTACAGAATGCAAGCAAAGTCCTGCTTAACTAAATGAGGGCCCAACAATATAGCAGCTTAGGGGACACGGGAGTGAAACCCACAACCCTGTGATCAATAACCCAACATGCTGTTTAACTAAAGAAAGAGTGGTTCTTCAGTGTTAAACTGTGGAGGGAGCTCTTAAGATGCTTGAGGAACAATCAAAGCACCTTAAGAGGTTCCTCCACAGTTCCAAACTGAAGAACCTCTAGAAGTTCTTCAAGGATCTTCTACTTCTGACAAAAACTGGCAAGTAAACCTTAATGACCTCTGCTTCTCTTTCAGTGGATGGTTCTTTACAGAGAACCATTTCTGCAAATGTGATCTACGAGTGTGAAGAACCTCTGTAGGTGTTTGTAAAGCTTCCAGTGATGTAAAGGTTCTAGGAAGAACCCTTAAGTCAGTACATTGAGGTCTTTTAACCATTAACCAAAGCTTCTTCAGACTCTTTTATGTTAGGTTGGTGTTGGGGGCTTTGGAGTTCTTAATGAAAGTAAATCACACACACACATACAAACACACACACACACACATTAAGAGCTCCAGGTCTAAGCCTCTAATCCCCACTCGGACAGCAGCGTCTGTCTGCTATTTGACAGCCACTAATTACCTTTAATTAAATAAAGGAGCTTCATGCTAGTCTGAGGCCTGATTAGCCTGTAACAGAAGGGGCGACAGTTATCGAGCTCATACCATCTCATACTGTGTGTGTGTGTGTGTGTGTGTGTGTGTCTGGTCGGACCCCCCGCCCCTTCCCTCTGGAGAGTACATCAAGGCAAACACGACACCCTGGGGAAATCTTTCTGGCCCTGTCATTTCTCCCTTTCTGTTTTTCATCTACCTTTCTCTCCGTCCAGCTCTCGTCCAGCTCTCTCACTGCCCTGATGTTGGATTCACAGATTCCGGCCTCTGTTCAAACAGAACATCACACTTCATACTTCATTCAGTTCCAGTAGCTCGTTCTCATTCTCTTCTTACTGGAGGCAACAACAACAACAAAAAAAACCCCAAAGAACAAAAGCACTGTAAGAAGAGAGAAGATGTGAAGAGAAGGAGAGAGAATAAAAGAGCTGAGAATGAAAGGAACATATGAGGAGAAGATGAAAGACAACAAAGAACGAGAACAAAAGCAAAGGATAAATGAGAAGAGAATGAAAGGGATGAGATGAGAGAAGAAAAAGAAAGAAGGACAGAAGAAAAGATGGGAAAGAGAAAAGAGTGAGAGGAGAAGTGAAGAGGAGATCAGAGAAGAGAAAAAGGGAAAACAAGAAAGGAGATAAGAGTAAGAGAAATTAGAAGAGAGGAGCTGAGAGGAGAAATGAAGAGAAGAGATGAGATGAGAAGATAAATGAAGAGAAGAAATGAGAAGAGAGGAGAAGAGAGGAGAGGAAAGGAGAAGAGAGGAGAGAGGAGCTGAGAAGTGAAAAGAAGAGTAGAGAAGAGAAGAGAGGAGAGGAGAAATGAAGAGAGGAGAAGAGAAATGAAGAGAGGAGAAGAGAAATGAAGAGAAGAGAAATGAACAGAAGAGAAATTAGGAGAAGAGAAGAGAAATGAAGGGAGGAGAAGAGAAATGAAGAGAAATATAGAGAGAAGAGAAATGAAGAGAAGAGAAATAAAGAGAAATATAGAGAGGAGAAGAGTAATGAAGAGAGGAGAAGAGAAGAGAAGAGAAATGAAGAGAAATGAAGAGAAGAGAAATGAAGAGAAATTAAGAGAAATGAAGAGAGGAGAAATGAAGAGAAATGAAGAGAAATATAGAGAGGAGAAGAGTAATGAAGAGAGGAGAAGAGAAGAGAAATGAAGAGAAGAGAAATGAAGAGAAATTAAGAGAAATGAAGAGAGGAGAAATGAAGAGAAATGAAGAGAAGAGAAATGAAGAGAAATGAAGAGAAATGAAGAGAAGAGAAATGGAGAGAAATGAAGAGAGGAGAAGAAAAATGAAGAGAAATGAAGAAAAGAGAAGTGAAGAGAAGAGAAATGAAGAGAAGTGAAATGAAGAGAGAAGAGAAGAGAAATTTAAAAGGAAAGAATGGCAAAAGAAAGAGAAAAAGGAGGAAAAGGAGAGACGAGACTGAGAGAAGGAGAAGAGAAAAGCAGATAAGAGAAGGATGAGGAGAGAAGTGTGGAAAGGAGAGAGAGAGAGAGAGAGAGAGAGTGATGAGGTAGGCTCGGTTGTCCTTCGCTGGGTGTGGAGTGTTTCATTAGTGTGTGAGGCAGCTCAAGGCCGTGGCTGCTGAGATGAATTAGAGAAGGGTGCCACAAATTTGTCCGGGACAAGGCCTTCCTTGATTAAACCCTACACAAGGTGGTGTAATCTAAAGGGCTTCACCATACATACACACACACACACACACACACACACACACACACACCCTATCCTCAAACATGTCCAATCTGTCTCCATCAGGCATGTGTACACACATACATGGGCACAAACACACAAACACACACACACACACATCATCACCATGTGTGTTAATAAACATGTAGAAATATTAATGGAATGGGACGCTCATGAGGTCACTGGAGTAGAGTAGAGGTGCACGAAGCCCCCCAAGGAGTGATGGAGTGACCTCACCGATGCTCTTGTGGCTGAATGCAATCAAATCATCCCATCAACATCTAGTGTAAAACCTTTCCAGAAGAGTAGAAGTAGTTTAGGTTCAGGGTGAGTGTTAGATTTTGGGTTAGGATTTAGGGTTTAGTTTAGGGCACTGGGGCTGAGGGGGTCTGTAGAAATGTGCTTCTTTCCACAGAGCGAGAGAGAGAGAGAGAGAGATGTTGATAGAGAGAGGCTAAGCAGTTAAGGGGCTAAAGCTTAAAGAGAGAATGGTGACCATGAGCTGGACTAAAGCCGGTTACTTCCTGGTCCATCACATTATTACCTACTGATCTGCACACACAGCAGAGTGTTTGCACATATGCCAGGACTTCCTTGCACAAGCCAGGACAGGTGAGAGAGGGAGAGAGAGAGAGAGAGAGAGCGAGAGAGAGCGAGGGGGAGAGAGACAGTTGATTTATATAAGTGCATTTCCTTCATTGCTAATTTCAATAAATCAGACGTCACTTTGTTTGCACTGAGTGGGATGTTAAGAGGATCCTTTCTCCAAACAAACCCCAAATAAACGCCACGGCTGGAGCCTGGAGCGGGACGGCGGAGGGGAGGGTGTTACTCTCAGTGAGTACAGAAGAGACAGTGGGGGCCCTGGGAGGGGGGGCATAAACCGGCACTAATGGAGGGCTCCAGGCTCGAAGCACTGGGGGTCAAACTTTACCTGAGGGCCCTGCGACTGAGATAGATGACTTGTGGACTTGGGGGTGTGTGGTTGAGTGTGTGTGGGGGGGGGGGGTGTTAAAAAGGGAAGAGGAAAGTAAGGAGAAATAAATGACTATTTGAAATCTGTCAGTTCACAGTACAGTTTGTAGAAATGAGATGTGAAGGTCTGAAGAATCTTCATCTCCAATCTCCATAATAAAAAGGTCCTGTGAAGGCCCCTTATAGAAGCCATAGAGGAACCCCTTTGATTCCCATAGTTCTTTTGAAAGCATTTTTGTAAACCAGATGTACGACTGTAAAGAACCTTCTACAAAACTAAAAGACGTCTGAACTTAGAGAGTGAGTTTAGGTTTAGGGTTAGGATTGAGTTTAAGCTTAGTGTTTGAGTGGACTGTAGGTTTTAGGTTGAGTTGAGTTGGGGTTAGGGTTGAGATTAGTCTAAATGTTAAAGTGAGAGTTAGATTTTGGGTTAGGCTTGAGTTTATGTTCAGGGTTAGAGTGAGTGTTAGGCTTGAGTTTAAGTTCAGGGTTAGAGTGAGTGTTAGGGTTGAGTTTAAGTTTAGAATTGAGTTTAGCCTAAATGTTAGAGTGTTAGATTTTCGATTAGGCTTGAGATTAAGTTCAGGATTAGAGTTAGGCTTAGGATTGAGTTTAGGTTCAGGGTTAGAGTGAGTGTTGGGGTTAAGTTTAAGTTTAGGGTTGAGTTTAGCCTAAATGTTAAAGTGAGAGTTAGATTTTGGGTTAGGCTTGAGTTTAAGTTCAGGGTTAGAGTGAGTGTTAAGCTTGAGTTTAAGTTCAGGGTTAGAGTGAGTGTTAAGCTTGAGTTTAAGTTCAGGGTTATGTTTGAGTTTAGACTAAATGTTAAAGTGAGAGTTACATTTTGGGTTAGGTTTGAGTTTAAGTTCAGGGTTAGAGTGAGTGTTGGGGTTAAGTTTAAGTTTAGGGTTGAGTTTAGCCTAAATGTTAAAGTGAGAGTTAGAGTGAGTGTTAGGCTTGAGTTTAAGTTCAGGGTTAGAGTGAGTGTTAAGCTTGAGTTTAAGTTCAGGGTTAGGTTTAAGTTTAGTCTAAATGTTAAAGTGACAGTTAGATTTTGGGTTAGGTTTGAGTTTACGTTTAGGTTTAGAGTGAATGTTAGGCTTGAGTTTAGGTTTAGGTTTAGAGTGAATGTTAGGCTTGAGTTTCAGTTTAGAGTTAGGGTTAGATAGTGGAAAGGTTCTTGGTGTGGAACCTTTACATTTTGTGCAGGTTCAAGCCTTCAAAAGGTTTCTCCATTTCACATTTTTGTGCAAACATGGTTCTTTAAGGACTCATAAATAATTCTTCCTATCACAGCGTTCCTGAGAGAACCTCTTGTAGCAGCATTTTTATGAGTTTTTACAAGCGTATAGATCCTTTATATTCTGTGAAGGTTCATCACACTTGCAAATCTCTATTCCAAACATGGTTCTGTGGGAAACCAAATATGGTTCCTCTGTCGTTGTAGAGTGCAGTACACTAAAGTAAGTTGGAGAAAAGTAGTTCTTCAACAGCTTTACTCAAAGAACCCTTGTTGGGTGTCTTTTCTAAGGGTGTACAGAACCATGGCCAAAGCATATGAATGTAAAAAAAGAAAAACTGGTAAGAAGTAATTCCAAACTTGTGAACAGTTGGAGAACTGGAGAAGGTCAGGTTGAAAACAGCATGATTATGAGTGTGTTCTTCAAGATCTGGGGATTTTTCTTCTTCTTTTTTTTGCTGACTGGTTCCCACGCTTGTCGTTTGTGTGATACCATCTTGTGGTCCAGCTACAAGCATTTCCTCTTCAAACTGGCCCTAGGCTGAAGGGTCAGAGCCTGTTTGCTGGATTTCAGACCGCCTCCGCCTCCTCCTCCTCCTCCTCGTCCTCCTAGTCCTCCTCGTCCTCCTCGTCCTTTTCCACTTATTTACTTCTCCTTTCATGTTAATACAGAACTACAGTAAGTGACCGTTACAGCTCTAAAGCAAAAGTGAATTGAAACTGTACCCAGAAGATCAACAGAAACATGTTTGGGTTCGTGCTTGATCCACTCAGTGTCCAAATGTTTGTGGACACCCCTTCTAATGAATGCATTCAGCTACTTAAAAGCTGCACCCATTGCTGTTCTCTGAAATGATGGATGGTGCTCCAACCAATACATTTGGGATGGGTTGGAGAGTGGGGAATGAGGTGGGGTGGTGTTCATCATTCAACATCCCGACCTGTGCAATCAGACCCTCACAGCAATGCTACTCCAAAACCTACCTTCGTAAGAAACAATGAATGAGTGTGTCCCAATACTTTTGTCCATGTAGTGCACACACAAAGAGCTTGTCTAGTCCCTGTAGAGAAGCATTGCCAATAGAATAGGACTCTCTGGAGCAGCAACATGAACTTATTGGCACCATGCTGCCTAATGCCAGGCGTCAGCTAAAGGGGTATAAAGCCCCCCAGCAGCATTTTGGTTTCTTAAGAACCTTTCAATGATGATTTGTGAGAGAACCACTTGTAAAAAATGAAATGGGCAGTGTTTGAAGAATCCCTCACAACAGTGCTACTCCGAAACCTAGTAGAAAACCTTCTACCTTCCTGATTTCGGAAGAAACAATCAATGAGCTGGTGTCCCAATACTTTTGTCCATGTAGTGTGCGCACACACCGATGCACCAGACGCAGACAGGACGTCTCCCGCTCTAAAGAAAGTACTATAATTACGCATTGGTAGCACTGGACAAGCCAGATTCCCCCAACAGCAAATGACTCGTGCTCTCAGAACAACATGTGAAGCGCTTGCTTGTGAAACATGTAAAATTACACCCTGTGCATGCCCTCCGATTGACTGCCGCGTCCCCTGATTGATAGACGGCGCGATGCATTGATTGATTGATTGACTGATTGACCGAAATGACGAAGTGGGTGGACGGTAGCTCAGGAGAGCAGTAAAGGGGGTCGTAATCCTCTCCTGATTAGTGCTGGACAATCGCAGCTCTGGAGGACAGGGTGGACCCAGACTGGGGCAAGCTGTCACCCCAGCAGGGAGCAAATCTGACTGTAAAAAAAAAAAAGAAACGGCCTCAGAGAGCGAGAGAGAGAGAGAGAGAGAGCACAGAGGCCGAGAGAGGGAAGATAAGAGGGGAGAGAGTGACAAAAGCCAAGTGTAGGGGGGGACCGTCCTGAGTGGCTCCACTGTAAATTCCACAGAGGTTGTAAAAAAGGTAAAACGGCACGGTCAGCTCCTTCCACCAATCAGAGGCAAACAAAACAAGGCGGACGCCGCCCAGTCAATGACAGAAACGCCACGCAAATTACACCCGAGAAGCGACAGTTAATGCTCCACTGTCTCCAGGCCTGGGCAGTCACGATAAGGAAGACGGCCCTTGTGACTCATAGGGGGCCGTCTGTTTGGTTAGGAGGAGAATTGAAGAGAAGGCCCGGCCCGGCCCGGCCCGGATTTGACATAAATGACAAAGCTGTCCATCTTACCCCAAGTGTAGTCGATGAGTCAAGGCATGTTTGATCAGTAGAGTCATTTATGAACATCAAGAAACGCATTAGCGCAGACTGAAGTACCTACGTTTGCTGTTTTACCGTCTGCAGCTATGGTTGCCAGATATTTCCTAAAAAAATAAAAAAAAGGGGGTGGCTTGGGATGTCCAAACTTATTCATAAAGGGCCAATTTCATATCAGGTCGATCTTCTAAATAAGCAGGAGTATGCCTTTATGTTTGTAGTTTACTGTATACTGTATTTTTGATATTTTTTCCATTGACCTTTCCATTTACATGTTCTTATTTCCAGGTGGTTGCTATGGTGCATTTATTGTACCACTATGGTACCATGTCCTTAGCCTACAGTGTTAGGTTGCACCGTGCAACCCTGTGTTAGTATAATGGCAATTAAGTTGAATTGTATAGAATTGAATTGAATGGTGGTTGCTATGGTATTCCAGGTGGTTGATAAGGGGCTGCCAAAAAGGACTATTGTGTTGTGAAGGTGTTTTGGTGTATTTCAGAAGTGTGCTGAGGTGTTTTGTTTGGTGGTTGCTAAGGTGCCCCATGTGGTTGCAAAGGTGGGTGATAAGGCAGTTGCCAAGCGGTTTCTGTAGTACGCCATGTGGTTGGTTGGGATACTAGATACTAGTATTTATATAATTGTGACGTAAGAAGGGTGCACTAACTTTTTCACCCCATTCATTTCTATGTAAAAACAAACATCCATAAACAAAAACAGTTAAAACTGTGTTAATATCTTAGCAACTAGCAGGAAAGTATTATAAAATAACAGCATAGTCATTAATCAATAACTAATAAACCGTGTCCATATTTTGGTTTGTTTCTCAAACAACAACAATAAACAAAAACACGGCACAGACTCCGAAGCTGGTTACGGTCTTGTTGTCGTAGGTGGTTGGTACAGTGTTTTTCCAGGTGGTTGCCATGGCATTTCAAGTGCTATGGTATTTCAAGTGGTTGCTATGGTGTCTCAGATGGTTGCTAGGGCTTGCTTGATTTGAGCGATAACTGAGGGCTTGTGGTCGCTAAGGTGAAGGTTAGGGTCGAGCTGGGTTTCGTACAGCAGTCATATAGAGGTCAGTGGAAATACCCTGCAGTGGTACAAACAGGACCAATCAGTCCACACACACACACACACACACACACTCACTCATGCCGTACCTGCCCAGTGTAAATATGAGGGGAGCTCCATTAGCTGCAGCATTCCAGAGGGAGCAGTTGGGTATATGGAGGGTATTTAGGCAGGCCTGTCCCTTTCATTACTGATCCTTATGACACAGATATTTCCCGTCCTCAGAGACTACGGGAACACACACCCGCGGGACTGGGAGATGTTTAAGAAAAAAGGCTTTGATCCAAACTGCACCTAGAGGTATTCATGCGAAGGCTGACTGCGTTCAGCAGGTTTTCTCCTCTTTTTTTTTTTGCTGAACAGTCTGGATCCAGATGTTCGGCCACGAGAAAAGGAGTTGGTTGTATTCATCTGAACCCGCCGACGACGGATCAGTTAGCAAATGCACCGTAGTTTTATTCCTTTATTTAGCTTTTAGCTACATCAAAGCCAGCTGCCCTTTACTGTGTGTGAATGTTTGTTGATGAACTAATTTTGACATTTATCTCATGAGTAAAAATCATATACTCAAATATCACCTACATCTAAATATTTAAAGTTTTTGCTAAGTGGTTGCTATGACATCCAAGGTGGTTACTAAGTTGTTGCTATGCATTTCGGGTAAGAATATCATCTAAATATCCTATACTCAAATATCACCTATGGCTAAATATTTATAGTTTTTGCTAAGTGGTTGCTATGGCATCCGAGTTGGTAACTAAGTTGTTGCTATGCATTTCGGGTAAGAATAACATCTAAATATCCTATACTCAAATATGGACCACTGCTAAATATTTATAGTTTTTGTTAAGTGGTTGCTATGACGTCCCAGGTGGTTACTAAGTTGTTGCTATGCATTTCAGGTAAGATATCCTATACTCAAATATGAAGCACTGTTAAATATTTATGGTTTTTACTAAGTGGTTGCTATGACATCCGAGGTGGTTACAAAGTTGTTGCTATGCATTTCGGTTAAGAATATCATCTAAATATCCTACACACAAATATGGACCACTGCAAGTTGTTGCTATGCATTTAGGGTAAGAATTATATGGTTCACTTACGCTTTTCACTTCCACTTTGAATGTTGAATGAGTGTGTTCAAAAAAGACATCTACTGCTAAATATTTGCAGTTTTTGTTAGGTGGCTGCTATGACATCCCAGGTGGTTGCTATGACACCTCAAGTTGTTGCTGTACATTTTCTAGACTGTTGCTAGAAAATGTCATCTAAATATCCTGTACTCAGGTATCACCTACTGCTAAATATTTACATTTTTTGCTAAGTGGTTGCTATGACATCCTAGGACGGCATTGCTAGGTGGTTGCTAAGATATTGCTAATTGAGTGCTATGGTCACTTGAGACAGGATAGCAACCATTATAGTGGATGGTAAACCATAGCAACTACGTAGCAACCACTGCGCAAGGCTACATAGTGAACAGCTCAGCAACTACCTGTAACTACCTACAAAGGGACACATTCTACATACTGCTGCTTTAAGTTGACATAGCAACCAGTATAAGGGCCTAGTGCAGTAGCCAGGCTCAAGATATGTAGGGTTTACTGACTTACTGACCTTAACTTTCATGGCAAGTATAAACACTTGCATCCCGGGAAAATAACCACTTAAGGACGTAAATCCCCAAATTACCTGTCAAAGGATCCTGGCCATGGATCATCAATGGATCCCCACCAATACCAGCATTCCTGAGGCAGCGGAGTCAGTTAGCATTATGCAAATGGGATCACGCTATTCGGTGCCCAGCAGCTTTCATTCATAGTGAGCCTCATTAGCATTTTTGGAATGAGCTTCTCCTTTAAAGTGTGGAGGAGCATGAGGTGACGGCGTCTCCTCCTGACCTGCTTAGCTCTCAGATGGGACACTGACCCTCATCCCCCCTCCAGGCTGTTTTAGGACAGGGGCTTTGGAGAAAACAAATAGGTGAGTCAATGTGACGGCTTCAACAGAGCCCTCAGGACACGAGCACCCTGTCCGCTAATCCATCAGAGCTGAGAGTGTGCCCGAGGGTGACACGGGGCGAGGGGGCCAGAGCCAGGGGGTGAGAGAAGTGGGTAACGGGGTTGACAAGGGTAGAGAGCAGGCCAGGGCAGCGGGGTGAAGGGGTGAGGGTTGAAACGGTGGGTGATGGAATACTAGGAGGTTTCCTTCATACAGAAGCAGCCAGACGTGTGTTTGAACACACCTGAGTGAGTGTTGGAGTCACCCCGGGACACTGCTGAAATCACCTGGACAGGAAATCACATGATCTAGTAGCACAATGTCAGCCCCAGAGAATCTTACTAAATCTTATATGCAGTGTTTGTGGCTGCAGTATTCTTCTGCTTTCAGGTTGTTTTCAGGTGTGTGTCAGTATGTGGGGAAGAGGGTATTTGAGGGAAGGAATAGATGTACACACACAATGCATAGCTTGAGGCATTTAGACCTATAGCATTTAGACGCTAGCTACTTTTCCAACCAATGTGTGATTGATGCTTCACAAAGTTTTGTCTGACAAAAACTGACAATAATATTCCATAAAAGTCAAAAAAAAATCTTTAAAGCAGCATTTAATTCAGTATATATCAGTATTATATCAGTAGCATAAGCCTTTTATAGCAGCTGACACAACCCTACATAAACAAGTAAATAAAGGCCTATTCAAAAAATATCAGTTGGCATCAAGGTTGATTTTGTCATGTCACCTCAGAAAGTGTCAGAAAGGACATCTCATGCCTGTTGGAGAGGGCCTTTATAAATGCTTATGTAGGTTTATGTCAGTTGTTATATAAGGCATATGTAGGCTATATGCAGCCTTATGAATGCTGCCCTTCAGCATTCACATTCTTTAAACTTTAAAACTATGAAATATAAAGTTGAAATAAAGCATGAAATAAGGCTTATGTAGGTGTTATGTAGGCTTATAAATGCTGCCCGTCAATAAAATGTTATCCCTTATTTTTCTAGACTATTTTCCACAGTTTTAAACCTTAACATTAGGAAAATTAAAGTTATATATTAATATTATTATAATAATTCAAATAATCAAATTGAACTAATGCATGAAATATATGTTATTATATAAGGCTTATGTAGTTGTTACGCAGTCTAATGAACACTGCCTTTCAGTAAAGTGTTATCCCTTATTTTTCTTGACCATTTCCCGCATTGTTTAGACCTCAGAACTATAAATAATGATGTTGAAATACAGCATAAAATATATAAGTTGTCATATAAGGGTTATGTAGGTGTTACATAGCCTTATGAACACTGCCCTTTAGTAAAGTGTTAATAAAGAAACCCTTCCCAGACGCGTCCAAACTTTTCACTGGGGCTGGACCGGACTGGGAGGTTCTCTCTGGTTTGTTTCTCGTACTTATTGACCAGCGGCGTCTGCTGAATGCCTCTGGGTCATCATAAAGTCAGCATGAGCAGGACGGTGGCCAGGCGCTGAGCCGCTGGGCCTGAATGAGTGTTATGGCCTCCTCGTGTAGAGACATATGTTTTAGTGTCTGCACCCTTTTCAAATCCCCTTTCAAATCTGCCCAACAAATTCCACCCTGGGCCCTGTGGAGGGAGGGCGGGGGAGGGGGAGGGGTTAAGACCACACCTTTCATTATGGGGGCGTATGATTAGTACAATGGAGTTAATCAACGTCCCAAAGGGCTCATACACACACACACATACACACACACACTTCCTCCATCCTGCCTCACAGACGCAGACAGTATAACCCAGAATCTCACCGGCCCAACCATCGGACTGTCTCCTTTCCCTGTCTCTCTCTCTCTCTCTCTCTCTCTTTCACTCTCACACACACACTCACATACACACACTCACACACACACACACACAGTAAAAAAAATTATTTACTTAAATTTTAGGTGAATTTATTACATTAGATAAACACAGTGTTGCCAAATGTAAGAAAAGTGAAGTACAATATTGTGATGATGCAAAATATCATTAATCAGATTATAAATGTGGTAATTTAATCATTTCTAACATCATAATCCATCAAAATCCAGCTTTATTTAGCATTTTATGAATATTCTATAAGAAATGAACCAGCAGAAATGCATAATTGTTTTAAATTGATGCGAACCATGTTAGTAGCATGTTAATAACATGCATATAACATGTTAATGTGCTATATATAAAGCACTTTTCATTTTCAAGAGCACTGCAATGCATAACCAGGTCACAATTTGAGCAAATAATACATACATTTAAAAACATCCGCTGCCCTTTACAATATGTGACCATTCAAAGACAAATGGACCAATAGAAAAAGAAATTTACTGAGAATTTAGTACTAATAACATGGTAATAACTTGTTAATAACATGCTAATAAAACATCCATTTGATAAATAAATAATAGGTTTCATTTTACAAAGTCAGTCATGCAAAACAAGTGAGAATTTAGCAAATTATAGAAAATTGTAATAACTTACACATTGGCTGCCCTTTCTGATGTGTAAATTCTTCATGACAAATGAACCAATCGAAATCCACAATCGCTTAGACGTAGCACAACATGTGTTTATAACTTGCTAATGAACTAAAAAAGCTAACGAAGCTAATAATGCTAATAAAGCTAATGAACACCTCTAAAAAAAACTCTAAACACTTTATTACAAATGGGCAAACAGAATTGCAATTTTGTGCCAATAACATGTTAATAACATGCTAATAAAATGTCTGTTTAATAAATTCATGTTTTTTAAAATGTATTTTTACAAGGTCAATCATGCAAATAATATGTAATCATAACAACAGATATACACATCTCAAAACATCAGCTGCCCTTTACAATGTGGGATCATTTACAATGTGTGGACCAACAGAAATTCAAATTAGCTTGGAATATAGCGCTAATAACATGTTAATAGCATGTTAATAACACACTAAGAACATGTGAATTTAATAAGTAAACAGTGTTTGTCATTTTCAAGGTCATTCATGCAACAACAACAGGTCAATAATACAATAATTGGGTGAATAATACGATGCAGTAGTAATACTGTACATGCCGATCAGGCACACTGCCTTAAAGGCATCGGCACTGGCGGTATAAGCTGGAGAAGCTGCGGCCCTGCACAGGAAAGCCAGCGTCTCCAAACCAGCTAATAAAAAAGGGGGTTGAGATAAGTAGTGGAAATTCACGAGCCAATCTAGCTCAAAGCCACACTGAGAACGAGGAGAGTCTAACTGCTCCTGGAAAAGCTGCGTTGACTTTAGGAAGAGCTTGGGGAAGTGGAGAAAGGCCGGAGACTCTGACCAGGGGGCAGAAAGCCCAGATTGAGACAAAAGATAGCACGCCCACTCTCCAGCGACGGAAACGCTATTTGTTTGGGCCACATCAAAATTCTTCAGCTACAGTGGAGGCTGAGCTGCAGTGTATTAGGCCAATTTACTTAAGGAGAATTTGGATGAGGGGGCCGGGGGGCCGGGGGGGGGGGGGGGCGTAACCACCCCAGCAAACCACCAAATCCCTAAGCCGCTCAAATTAGTCTGAGAAAGGCTCTCCCTGTCTGATCAACAGTGCTTCATATGGCTGTTACTTTCTAGACAGACACACACACACATACGCACACAGGCACGCACACACACGAACACACACACATACGCACACACACAAACACACACACATACGCACACACACACATATAAATGTCAACAAATGTTTTTTATATATTATTATTATTATTATTATTATATATATTATAATATATTATTATTACTATATTTAACCAAAACATTCATATAGAGTATATACTATAGATGGTATAATTCATAAAGATAATGACATGAAAGTTATCACAATTTATATAAAACAGAAATTATTAGCATTAATAATTAAATTATCATAAAGGTATAAAATATATAAAGCCAATTCATTTTGTTATCAAATATCCATGTATCTTCCCCATAGTTATATATTACTTTATTATGATATGTATTAAATATGAATATAATTCTCTAACATAAGCTATATATATATATATATATATATATATATATATATATATATTACTTTTCATATTTTATTTTCATTTAATTCAACAATAATGTCTCTTACACCACATCAAATCCACATTTTATACATATTATAATAAATTTATATTTTATTATATGGGGAGGAGACATGGCTATTTCATTGAATTTAATAACAATTTAATAATAATTTAATGTAGCTTTATTTATATGTGTATATATATATATATATATATATATATATATATATATATATATATATATATATATATATGTCGATTATATATGTAAATCAAACTTTTGATGTTAAACTAACTACATAAACATTATAGAATTTCAACTGTTTTAACTTAAACTTTAGGGTAAAATGAAGCCACATATTATTTTAGTAATATGAACTTATTTCATGTACAGATAAGTGTATCAGACTAAAATTACTTTAGAAAGTTGAATAATATAGAGAATAAATATCAAATAAAATGAATATCCTAAATGCTTCATATCTCAAAGGTGCTTAACAAATCTCCAGACTAAATATCTAACCCAACATTAATATATACTATACAGATTATTATTATTATTATTATTATTATTATTATTATTATTGTTATTATTATTATTATTATTATTATAATGAAATAACTCCCTGTTGTTTCCAAAGAACTGAAAAATGTAAATGACATTAATACGACCAGCGAGTCCAAACCAGCGAGTCCAAAACAGAGTAACAGGGTGGTCCACAGTGAGATGCTGTTGATGAGGATTTAGAGGTGGAGGATTTGGGGGGAGGTGGGGAGGTGCACATGATGGTCTGTTATAGACAGTGCTTGGGGCCAGCCGCAGGTTTTTGGGGGTCTTTGGGGCAGTGGTAATTAGAGATCTAATGGGGCTCCCCTGTGGAGCATGCGAGGTCAGCTCCCCCAAGCCTCAAGGCTGGACGCGGGCAGCTTACGCCCCCCAGCCTGCCCCCGCTGGGCAGTGTAGACACAGTCCTGCTGAGAGCGGGGCAAGCAACAATGGGGCTCGGACCCAGGGGGGAGCCAGGAGGGACACCTAGCACTGAGCTACAGGTTAGCATGACAAAGCCCCCGTAATGGAGGCTACCACACCCCAGCCTTCAGCTAGATAAACAGGCTGCCTCAGATTCCATTAAGATAAGAGGCCAACACACATTCACCTCCGCATAAGGGCTGAGGGCTAACACACACTTAATACAGGTACAGTAAGGCTCTTGTAAGCCCACAAAGCCTTAGGGTACATATGCTAAAGGGCCTACTTTCAGTTCCTCACTTTCAGGACATAACCTATAGACTTCAGACTGTGGTCATATTTCATTTTATTGAAGGGTAATATATATATATATATATATATATACACAGCATTCATAAGGTTAAGCAGCATCTGTGTAACGATCTGACGTAAGCCTACAAAAATATGTTGTTGTTGCCGGTTTTCGCTTTTTCTCAAAACCTGAATCTGACAGTTGTTCTTTAAATTGCTAGACCAATTGACCAATACTGGACCAATAGAAATGCTCCAAAATTACTTCAAATAAAATATTTTTACATTGACCCCCATTGAAAGTTGAGAAGGTTTTTTCCTTCTCCTGTAAAGTTGCCATTATAAAGAAATTTCCTCATTGAACGCTGAGAGTTTAGGTGTGGAAGCATTTCTAATGGCTTATTTCAACAAGTGTCTGTTATTTTAAGATTTTCAGACATTAAAGTAAACAAACACAGCCTTTATGATAATTCATGCTTTCGGAACAAGCCTTTAAATATATGCGTATCATTGTTGTCAGGCTGTCAAGACCTTATATTAAATTTTTCGTTGTTTTTCACCTTTTGACATAATGTGAACCTGTGATTTGTTTTGCACGTTGTGCCCAAATTTAATAATGACTGGACCAATAGAAATGCTCCAAATTGACTTGGAATAAAAGTTTTTTTCATAAACTTCCACTGAAAGTTGAGAAGGTTTTTTCCCTCTCCTGTAAAGTTGCTATTTTGAAGAATGAGGCTACTGCTAGACTCCGAGAATTTAGATATGTAAGCATTTCTAAAGACGTATTCCAACTAATGTTCGTTATTATAAATTTTTTTTAGACATCAAAATAAACAAACACAGCCTTTATGATAATTCATGCTTTTGGAACAAGCCTTCATATATGTTTATCATCGTTGTCATGCTGATAAGACCTTGTATTTCCATTTTGTTTTGACATAATGTGAATCAGTGAGTTGTTTCTCACATTGTGCCCAAATTTTATAATGAATGGACCAATAGAAATGCTCCACAAAATGACTTAAACAAACACAGCCTTTATTATAAGTTGTGCTTTTGGAACAAGCCTTTATAAAACCTTGTATCTCAATTTTAGCCATTTTTCACTTTTTGTCAAAAACTGAATCTGACGGTTGTTTCTAAATTTCAGGATGAACGGACCAATAGAAATGCTTCGAAATGACTTGGACTGCCACTGAAAGATAAGAAGTTTTTTTTCCTTTTGGAGATGCAAGGTTTTTCCTTTTCCTGTAAAGTTGCTATTTTGGAGATACAAGGTTTTTGGGTAATAGCGATGATCTAGATCAGGTATACGGTTAGCAATATACAGTTATTGGTACTGCCGGCAACAGTGTAACTCATGACACTACGGCAAGAGCTTGGGTTAGGTTATCCTCGACACCTGAGAACTTTTTTTAACGAGACGTCTACAGTCACAGGCCCGAAAACAAGTCCTGAACACCATGAAACTTTGAGTTCTACACCCAAACAGTGTCCTATATGTTTAAAGAGGTGGTTATGGAACCTCTGGCTGAATATACCTGACTTTCTATTCCACACATGAAGCAGGGTTTGGGTGCAGGGGCCCTAATTTCGACCCTCACACAACGCTCCACATAGGAAGCCCTTATTTTTACATCAGGCCTGTTTAAATGGCCTTTAATAAACACTGCATGTTGAATGGACCAACAGAAACGTTCAGGTCAGTGCTCAAGTTAGTTAATACACACTGCGCACCCACACACACACACACACACACACACACACACAGTGAGATGTTTCCCTCTCTTAAAGTGCAGCGCAAATCTCTATCTGTTGCGCCATCAGTCTCCTGTCACCCCATTTGTTTAGAGAGCACCTCTCTTCTTCTCTTCCTCTCTCCCTCCTCCCTCCTCTCGCTTCCCTGACCCTCATCCATCCATCGCACTCCTTTCCCCTCCTCCTGTCAGCACATCCGGCCCAGAGAGCGAGAGAGAGATAGAGATAGAGGGAGAGAGAGAGATTTGGTGAAGTTAAAAGGTTTGGTAAAGCCGCGTTCAGAAGGCCTCATGGAACCAACACACACGGCTAAGGACATCTAATAAGCCCTGCCTGTCTATTGCAGCGTCTTTTCACCCCATGGAGGTGATCAGGTGTTCAGTGGAGGTGTCTATGTAGGTTTATGTCACTTATCTCCAAAGTTCTCCTCTCTCATGGAGTCTAGTATTATTTAGAGTTCTCTTCAGATCAACACATGGTTTGGTGGTTAATCAGGGCTTAATGATGGTGAATCAGGTGATCTACTGCTGCTGCTGCTGCTGCTGCTGCTGCTGCTGATGGAGGTGAACACATCCTCCACGCTGTGCTGGCTGGACTGGGGGGTGTCCAGGAGAACCCTGGAGGAACCGAGCTCTGTTCTTCAGACTAGCTCACCGACAAGATCTCACTACTTTCTTCAGAATAAGAAGCTCTTGCTTTATGATCACCTGCATCTGTTCTGATTGGATCTGGAGTTCCGGCTTTGCAACGCTGCCGTCCAGTCATTTCCAGTACCACCACACCAGACTCCATCTCCATGAATGAGCAGAGACAAAGCTACTACTGGCAACCCAGACCTGTACTGCAGACAAGCTTAACACAGTCCTGGGGCCAAGTGGCTATAAAGTCCCCCAGAATTAGGCTGTGGACCAGTGGACCTGCAGCATCTGGAGAGATGATGGAGCTCCATCCAGGACTTGTGGGTTGAGTTGGAGTGGCAGAACCTGACTACACTGGTTCTCTCAGGTCCTCACGGCAATGGGCCAATGTTCTATGTTTCTACATAGAACCATCACCTTCACTAAAGAACCGCTGAGGACCTTTTGACTGAGCGAATCAGTTCAAATCGATCATGCTGTCTTTGGGACAGGTGTGCTGTGTCCACTCACTGTGTCCATTATTGGCTTCCTGGACGTCCTGGTCAAGCAGGCCTCACCAATCATGCTGAAGTGAAAGGCTTGATGCATACAAAATGTCTCTCTCTCTCTCTCTCTCTCTCTCTCTCTCTCTCTCTCTCTACTCTTCCTCTCTCTATCACCCTCTCTGTCATTAGAGGTGGTCAGTGACCTGTATGAGGCCTGGGTCAGAAAGAGGAAGCCTCACGTTTTCTCCCTGCAAACAAATATTTGGCGGAAAGTTTAGGACTCAGATTACCATCAGTTCAGCTGCAGTCCATCACACCCCTCTCTCTCTCTCTCTCTCTCTCTCTCTCTCTCACACACACACACACACACACTAGTTACATTCATTAGCCTGTAACAATGGGGCAACAAACACCCCCCCCCCCCCGTACCCTTTGCCCTTTACCCCTTCCCAAACACACCTCTTCACTAACAGAGTGTGAAGAACCTCTTAAAAAGGTATGAGGAACCTGCTGAGAAACCCAAGCTTCTACTATACCAATCGATACAGTGATCAGTACGTTCTGTGGAGGTTCTAAGCTTCAGAAAGGTTCTTCAACGCATGCACGCTCGTCCATCTGCACCCTTACACACCTAGCTTTACCATTCAAGTTCTAAGGTTCTTAAGTGGTTCTTGGCCTAGATATAATGTATGGTTCTAGGAAAATGGTTCCACTGGTGTAGGAGCTTTTAGTGAAGGTTTAAGGAAACTTTCACGCTTTCATGAGGTTCTGAAATATTACAAATAGGAGCCATTAAGTAAACGGATCTTTTGAGAACTGAGAGACAGTTCAGTTCAATTCAACTTGGGCTACTAAAGAACCTAAGGCCTGACATCATAAATCATCAAAAATAGCTCTTTAAAGAACTACCCACTTAACAGTTTCTGGCATCTCTCCAAAGTAAGCTTTTTGACACCTTCATTCTGGCCGTCTCTTGTTGTCATTTGTCATTTTCACACTGTGTGAAAACACCAGCTGTGCTTTACATGGTATGAATAGTTGACAATGAGTGAACCAGAAATGTAAGGAAAATGGACCAGAATGTGACATTTTACCAAATATTGACATAAAATGTAACAAAAATTGACTAAAATATGACTAAAATGTACCAAAAAAAGCACAAAAAATTATTTAAAAATTGATTAAAAAAACAGACACAAAAACACCAAAAAAAATGACATAAAATGTAACCAAAAATTGACTAAAACATGACTAAACTTTACCCAAAAAAGCACAAAAAATTATAAAATTTTATTTCAAAACAGACAACAAATAACCAAAAAAATGACTTAAAAACCCAAACTAGAATTTACCATAAATTCAATTACAAATTGCTAAAATTGACCAAACATAGACCAGAAAAAATGACATAAATGGACAGAGAGTGGACCACAATTGATCAAAAATTTACCAAAGATTGACTAAAAGTTTAAGCCTTGAAAACATTATTTTTTTTGCAAAACATTTACATTATTTTTCAGAATTACAACAGTCCAAAGCAAACTTCTGAGAAAAGAAATCTGTCCAAAACATTGTATAGGTGTGTAAATCATAAACAAATAATCCAAGCACTTAGTCAAAACAACTGATCGAAGCCTATTACATATACATATACAAACATTTATTTTAATATATATATATATTTATTTATTAATTAATAACGCTCTAAAAGTGTAATGAACTGCACATAAAATAGATAAAAGATTTTCTCTTTTTCATCCCTTTTCCCCCTCTTTTACACACACACACACACACACACACACACACACACACACACAGGCACTATGTCACTTCAAAGCAGGTCTTACGGCCCCCAGGCCTAAAGCCTGAAAGGCCCGTGCAGCAGCTCAGGGAGAAGAAGGAGAAAGAGAGAAAGAGAAAGAGGGAGAGAGAGAAAGAGAAGGTGGAGGGGTGTAGCAGGGGGTCAGAACAGGTGAGCTGATACAGGTGAGCTTTCCCTTTCATGCTAATGTGGGTCAAACATAAACAAACATGCACTAACACACAAAGCAGAGCATAAGCCCTGTAAGACTCGCACATGAAGGCTGCATTGTTCCACCAGAGGTTCCACCGTCAGAGCTGAAACAAAACAACAGCATTCCCCTTCAAGTTCTCATCCTAGGGTCTTTGATACACCCTTCTGCTCAAAGAAGGGGGTATACCATCGCTGCATCATCTCCGAAATGGCAAATTCACAGGAGGAGGACGTAACCTTATTAGCTTCCAATGGAAGTCAATGGAGAAATCATGAATTTCAGTTCAGTCTGGGGCATTTCTATTGGTCCGTTCATCAAAAAGTGTCCAAAAGTGAAATATGGCAAAAGTGGAGATGTGGACACATTTGTGTGTGTGTGTGTTTGTGTGTGTGTGTGTTATTGGAGGGTTTTTTCAGAAGTTTCTAGAAGGTTAAAGGTCATGCAGCCAGAGACCTTCCATTGTGCCTGGTCCACCCCTCCGTTCACCATGTAAACAAAGCCCAGGAGAAAAGCATCATTCACCTGAGTGAGGGTCTATAAAGCTGGGCCTGAGCGCCCCCTTTCCTCATGGGCCCAGCCTCCTCCCACCCTGGCCTTCAACACCCCATTGTCCTACAGAAACAAAAGGAGAGCAGCGGCAAAGATAAACGAGGTGTTTCACCTGATAACACCTGAGAGTGAATGAAAGGAAGAATGAATCAGTCAGTCAGTGGAAGCCAGAAAGAATGAATGAATGTAAAGAGTCAAAGAGTCAGGACTCAGTGACGCCCCCTTTGGCAGAAACAAAAACTTGCAAATCCTTTTTTTTGGCAGCTAAAAGTCTTCAAGTTCTTAAACTTTTTTCACTCTTCTTTGTAGAAGGCCTCTACTTCTGAGATTATCTTGGGTCGCTCAGCTGTCCATTAATTTTGTACGATAGGTTCGTGGACTGTGAGAACTGTTCAGTCTCTTCAGGTCGTCTATGATGGTTTTTGGGGGTATGTTTTGGATCGTTGTCCTGTTGTAGAAGTCAATTCTCTTTTTAGCTTCAACGTTGCAGCAGAAGGTTCAACACTTGCACTTTGGATGATATTGCTGATATTTGATGGAATCCATTCTGCCCTCCACTGGCAGCAACACAACCCCACAGTTGGCAAGATGTGCTTTTCATTAAATGCAATTCTTTCATTTTCTCCAAACGTACCTTTGCTCACCATGGCCAGAGAGTTCTGTTCAGACTTCATCAGCCCACAGCACTTGTTACCTGTTGATTGATGTTAATGCAATCAGCGATGAACAGTAGAACAGTGCATCACCTTGTTTCAGTGAAACCCTCATTCAGGTTCGTATAGGCTCTGATTTGCCTGTAGTAGCAGCCTACAAGCAACGTTTTAGATTTGTGACGCTTTCTGAAAGTTTTCATGGTCTTCCAGACCTCATGTTGACCTGCACAACTCCCCTGAACTGTCATTTCACACTGATGAAACTTTGAGATGTCTCAGATGACACTAGCAAGATGTCGCGATTGTAGTATCAGGTGACGAAAGGTGTTCTTTATAGAAGTTAGCTGGTACACAAGTGGCCTGACGATTGGTGGGGCACCACCGTAATGTCATTGGAAGTCCATTCTCAGTGGGCTCTAGAACATCCCACAAAGATATCATCATCATGCCCTTCTGGCCATCAGTCAAATCCAGTCCTTTGCCCATGACCATTGTTTTGCACTCTGCTACTACAACTGACTGGTGTGCTCGCTTATTTTTACATGCAGCAAACCCTGTCGTCTGCGGCATCTGTGTCTAGTCCCGGGCTGAGTTCATTCCCAACCAGGGGTGGTCCTAATATTGTAATATGGCTGGGACAGAAGTCGAAGGGTGGTAGCGTCTCGGAAACTGCTAACGTCATGGGAAGGGACTTCCTGAGTGCCTCCCAGTGGCATAAGTGTGGTGCACCATCCATGCCAGAGGGGAACAGTGACTCCGGCCAGTGGTACAGAGCAATTACCATGCCACTGTGGACCAGTTAATCCCACATTAAACAAACATAACCCCGGAAGTGTTATCACTTCAGAACTTTCTATTACCAAAGAATAGCCCCACCAGTTTGTACAGTGGTAGGCCTTAGTGTGTAAGAAGCCTTGCTGTGCTAAGGGGTTAGGAGTAACAACCAAAATCCAACATCGCTTTGAGAATTTCAAGGTGTGACAAAACTTGTAGATTGGAATCTATGTACTTAGTAAAATCGAGGTGCTAAAGGCTCTGTTAACACACTGTTCCTGGCTTATTTGCTTATCCCAAAACAGAAGAACTAACGCATTTTCCCTTTCCATGCCATTGTGAACCCCTTCACTTAGGAAAGGTGGGGGTACAGAGAGATCGTTATCACGCAGTGTCTTTCAGATTCAAAGAAGAAGAAGCCACGCCCCTCCAAAAAAAAAAGTATTTTAATTTTCCCAACAGAGCCAAGGACTCGTTTGCATAAAGCTGAAGGCAGATTTATTTGTTTAATTCAGTCATTTTTCTGCTCATTTGCCATGTGAAAATGGCGAGATGCAAAGCGGCTCTTTTTCTTCCATCTCTGGAGCCATTCCGGAACCTGTTCACCAAGTGACACTGCTTTCCTTATCAAATGTGTGTCCTCGGTGGAATTCCTGGTGGATAACACCTATAGCTTGGGGTCTAAAATGAAACTGAACTGCTTAACGTTAAGATTTTACACATTTTAGGTTCACGTGGTAAAATTTACACCATAATGTAGTGAGCAGAAGACCACGTCAGGTTCAGATCACCACGTCTATCAGCCAAGACCAGAAGGCTGAGGCTGCAGTGGCTCAGCACAGGCTCACCAACACTGTTTCTGCTGAGGATCACATAGATAGATGGTGGGGTCAGATTTTGCCACCAACAGCACAAATCCATGAACCCAACCTGCCTTACAGCAACAAGTGGAAGTGGTGGTGTAATTCCTCAGCCTATGTGAGTGTTGTAGGTCTGGGTTTAATGGAACCTGCAGTGAATCACCTACATATGTACATGTGACTGTATCTATAGGTTCTAGATGTCTTCTGTAGAGAACTTGTTTTTGTGTTTTTTTAATTTGTGTTAATTTTGTCACTGTATGTTCATTTTTTAGGCCATTTCATTGGTCCATCCATCAAGATATGCGTATCCAACATAAAGGGCAGCTTTAAAATAAATGTAAATAAATATAATTTTTACGTCTCTGACTATTGTGCAAATGAAATTATGAAAGTATGAAATGTAATTAGTAATTGTGCATGCCTAAATCAAACACGACCACATGCATGCAGCTAGCCTCCGCTCTTTATAGAGTAGTTTCACTGACAAGAAAAACTTTACGATTGAATAGCAGTGTTCGCTTCTTAACCCCGAATCCTGGAAAGCAAACATTACGGCATGCCGAAAGTGGTGCCAGAGAGAGGCGCTTAGGGAGGAAAAGCAGAGAGAAAGCCAAAGAAAGGCAAGGTCGTTTGCCTTGTGTTTTACAAGCTCACCTCTCCGGGCTGTTTACATGTAAAAGCCTTTTAATAAGAGGCTGGCAGGGACCAGGCGACGGCAGCAGGCTTTCATCTTGGCCTGTCATGCTGCCTTATTTACGAGCGCTCCGGCTGGGACGGGTAAACAGCGTACTCACTTACAGAAGGGCACGCAGCAGAGTGGCTCCAGCGGGACAGGCTCTCAGAGACTGGGCCGAGGGAAGAGCAGCAGCTAGTGCAAAAAAAAAGGGAAAGGGGAAAGGGGGGGGGGGGGGTGTAGTCATAAATAATCTGAATCAAAATCGTTTATTACAATTGAAATAATCTGAAATGTGAATTGAAATCAAATCATAACTGGAAACGTTTACAAGGATCAGAATTTAAAATGATATGAATATGAATCCAAATCTGATATTCATGCAGAATATGGCTCAGTGCTATACAAATCAGATAAGAATCAGAATCGGATTCATATAAAATTCATGAAGAATACAAATCAGAATCTGAATCACAATTATTTATAGGACTTAATCAAATCAACAAATCAAATTATAATTGGATAAGTTTACAAGAATCAAAATCCAATTTTTCAAATCAATTTTTCATAATTGGTCATTTGTTATGAACAGCTCTTATTTTCAACAATTTCGAGCCAAACTCTCTCCTTAGTGTGTTTGAATCAGAATCACCAGAATCATTGATTATAAGAATTCAAATCAGAATCTGACTCAGTTGTTTTTTTTTAGAACCAAATACCAATAACTGGAAAATTTTACAAGAATACGAATCAGAATCCAGTTCTTTTGAAGAACACTAATAAGCATCAGCACTGTTTATAAAATGTCAAAAATAAGAATTAGCTTCCGTATTGATCGCATGAATTCACATGAAAATATGAATTTTTATATTTTTAATTTAATTTTTTTTTTTATCTATAGAATCAAATTTGTATGAGAATTAGAATTCAAGTATTAGAATTCAAATGTGAATATAAATCATAATTATCTATGGGAATTAGAATCAATAATTGGAAACATTTTCAAGAAAAGGCCAGACTTTTTATATAACTATTTATTAGTCCTCAAATTAGAAATAATAGGAATTCACATTAGAATTAGCTGAAAGCATCCAGATCAGAATCAGAATTGTTCTGAAGCTGAAAAAGAATCAGAATTGTTTATAGGCATTAGAGTCAGGAATGTTTACAGTTTATTCGAATCTGAATCTGAATCTGATTCACAATTGTTTAAAGTAATTAGAATCAAATCATAACTGTAAATCAATCTTTTATTTAATTCTTATTCTCAACAATTCTGAGCTGAACTGCTTCCTTAGCTCAATGCTAGCTGATTTGAGGCTATGTGTGTCTCTAAAACACAACCAGGTAAAAGCATAAAGTAAAAGTGGTGATGTGGCTGCCATGACTTGTCATGATGGGTTATGATGTCTGGTAATATAACAGCATAGCATCATGTTTCCATTACTAGAAATGATCATCACAGATGCTATAAAGCTTGATGTCATGACTTTAAATTAGCATGTCACGCCAACGGTCATGACATCAAACACTGCAGGATCCGTAACAACAGTTATTACTGTTGCCATAACATGTTTATGGCATGGCTATGTCGATGTTATGTAGACCTCCATTGCTTTTGATAGTAATGCTATCAATGCCCAATTAAGAATGCGTCCTAGAGGCCTGGGCAGGACTAGAGGCTAATTAAAGCCAGTTCCTGTGAGGGAAGGTATGTAAAAGCATAGCAATTAGCAGCCATAAACACCAGCTAATGCGGCTGAACGAGTCTACCTGGACGTAGCGCTGCGGGGTTAGCATGAAACGTGAGAAAAAGGCGGTATTGAACAAAGCTGCCATTGTTTTGCTGGCAACTCAATACCTGTGCGGTCCTGTCTTGCGCCATGCGAGGGTTCGAGGCTGATATTTTCTCATGTGTTTTGTCATGAGCTAACTTTCCCTTTTCTGCAGTTCAGCACTATAAACCTTTCACCTCTGGCTGCTGTGTAACCTGAGGAACACCTGCTGCAGTCTGTCTCCTCGGCCCGAGGCTAAAGCCACGCCGTATAGTGAGCGCTTACACACCCCGCGTTCATAAACGGAGACATCGGACAGCCACTTTACACACCAAGCAGAGACAGGTAGGGTGTGTGTCATCTGATTTCCTTTGACTCCTTCTTGCAGATGCACAGAAATAGGCCAGGGGGGTGTAGCCAGAATTTCGTTTTTGGGGCGGAAGGAGGGGAAGGTCCTAGGATGCCTACGAGACAATGCTATAGGGAGTATGATAACAACCCAGGAGTTCCCAAATTATTTCCGACTAGGCCTTGAAACCTTCAAAGGTGGCAAAAATGAAATTATTAAATATTATAAGTTGTTGTTTGATGAATAAATAGTATGTTTGAAAACTCATCAGATGTCAGTTAACAAGCCTGTTTACCACCCTGTTATTTTAGCTCGAAAAAAAAGAGCGTTTATGAAAAAACCCTGATATTCTCTACTCTGATTGGCTGGTTTATGGCTTTTCTCGAGTTGAGGTTGGTGACAGTTACTAAGTCCAGTGATTGTTAGCAATGTTAGCCTAGCCCCTGCATTTGGGGTCTACATTTGCAAAACCATGTTAAATGTGGTTATGGACAAAAGTATTTGGACACCTGCTCATTCATTGTTTGAAAATACGTGATGCTGCTTTTGTTGGACTAACTGTCTCTACTGTCCAGGGAAGAAGGCTTTCTATTATATTTTGGAGGTGCATTGCTGTAAGCATTTGATTGCATTCATTGACAAGTGCATTAAAAAGGTCAGGATGTTGGATGAGCACCACCCCACCTACATCATCCCTAACTCTCCAATTCTACATCCCAAAAGTATTGGATGAAGCACCATTCAGACAGTCCTATTCACAGTACTTCCTACAGCTAGTAGCTGTAGCAGCTGAACACATTCATTAGCAGGGGTGTCCACAAACATTTGGACATATAGTGGTTCAAATCTATCAATGTGTGTCTTATACAGGTAACATGAACACTATGAATACTAAAGCCAAGATGAAAAGAGACTTTTAGAGGTGGCTTACTGCTCTGAGGTGCTAAAGACAGAACCCCCAAGAGACAAGGCCTACCTCAGACAACAGCCCACCAAGACAAAAGAGAGCCCCCCATCTATCTGGCACGTCCACCACCCACCTCCCTAAAAAAAACTCACAATGGCTCTTGCAACAACTGACACTGACGATAGCCCTTTCAAGGGTCAGCGTCCGACACAGGGCCTCCTGCCGTCCAGATTCTTCGCATTTTCAGGCTCAGCCTGCTGCAACCCCTGTGCAAACACGGCCCGAACCCGATCCCCGCCGACACACCTGGGGCCGACATTACAGAGCGAGCCGGAGCGGAGCTGCACACCCCAAAAATAACCTCTCGCCCCCCTCTGCCCACTGTGTTATCTCAGGGCTGTTGTCGCAGGCCGTGTCTACTAATCCTCGGCGCAAGGCCGGCAGCGGGCCTGAATAAGCACACCTCGAGTCATAGCAAAAGGGCCTCGTGTCTGACCAAACAGGGGGCAACATTAAACCCCCAAGGAGAATCCTGGACTAGTGATGAGTGGGTAGCAGCTGAGACAGAGAACAAATTGGGGAAAATGGAGTCGACCGGTCAGGACGGGTTTGCTGTCTGGCAAAGGTTAATGTTGCTAACTAGTAATACCGTAAGCTAACAGACACCGGTTTAGATGTTAAGTCATCTAACAGATCTGTTCTATGGTTCTATTATCTAGAACATTCAGGTTTCATGCTAGCGGGTGCTATTGTCTTGAGTCGTGCACTTGTCCACTTTTCCAGCAAACAGTATGTTAAACACTAACTCCAATGCTGAAACAGAGACCAGAGACATAGTGAAGCCTGGTTGCCACGGCAACAAAGGGTGGGCAGATATTGTCACTGTGTCACATTATCACAACGATCACATTAAAGAATTCTGGCAACACTTCCTACAAATCATGAATGAGTAATTACACATACCCGTGCCTTTCATATGGCATTATTAATGTATTCATATTGTATTACATGACCTACATCATATATGTACATCATAGAATGTAATAATAATACATTATTAATGCATTATGAAAGGCACAGGTATGTAATATGTAATTACTCAGTCATAACAACACATGAAGCAGAAGTATATGTCTCATAATATGTTATAATGTCTTACAATCTGTCTTACAATTGTGCAACATTAATAATACCCTTTATAAAGTCACATACTCGTCCTTTATAACATGCTATGCAAGTAACTACAATCATCTATGAGCCTAAAATACATTCTAAATACATCTTAAGCATATTTTTTCTATGGATTCCTTATATTTTCTTGCTTTGTTATAATAAAATATTAAAATATGTAATAATCATAATAATAATTGAATAATAATTAATATGTTATTAGCTGTGTTATTAAGTAGTTTTTAGGCATTTATTAATGCTTGAATTTTGACAGTCCTAACTAAACCAATACGTTTTTTTTTACAGCTTGACAATTCAGGCCCCATTATATTCTCAAGGACTGCCTGAAGAGCCAACATTTATTACCTAGTTTATTAACATGTTAATAAATGTGTTATTAAGCAGTAATAAATAATTTAATGTTAAACATCCCAATTAACGGAATGCATTTGTATTCCTACAACTTTAGAAGTATTGTACTATGCAGTGGATCGATCTGACTTAATAATACTCTCACACTTTATGACCTAGTTTATTAAAATGTTAATAAATGTCTTATTACACATTATTAAATTCTTTATTTTAAACAGCTGTAATGAACTGGATGCATTTGTATTCATACAGCTTTAGAAGTATTATACTATGCAGTTTATCATTCCTGCTTAATGATACTCTCACACTTTGTTATCTAGTTTATTAATATGTTAATAAACATGTTATTAAGCAGTAATTCATTATATTACTTTAAACAGTCCTAATGAACTGCATGCATTTGTATTCATACAGCTTTAGAAGTATTATACTATGCAGTTTATCATTCCTGCTTAATGATACTCTCACACTTTGTTATCTAGTTTATTAATATGTTAATAAACATGTTATTAAGCAGTAATTCATTATATTACTTTAAACAGTCCTAATGAACTGGATGCATTTGTATTACTACAGCTTTAGAAGTATTGCAGATTTTATCATTCTGGCTCAGTGATACTTTCATATTTTATTAGCTAGTTTATTAATATGTTAATAAACATGTTATTAAGCAGTAATTCATTATATTACTTTAAACAGTCCTAATGAACTGCATGCATTTGTATTCCTACAGCTTTAGAAGTATTGTACTATGCAGTTGATCATTCCTGCTTAATGATACTCTCACACTTCATCACCTAGTTTATTAATATGTTATTAAATCGGTTTAAAACCGGCCTAGATAGGGCAGGTAGGGCAATCCTGACCTGAGGCGGAGGAAGGTGAAGCTGAAAGAAAGGGAGAGGTGTGTATTTTCACGGTGGCAGCGGCTCTACAGGCGGGCCATGCAAGCGCTTAAAGAGCTTCAGTGAAAATGATTTTCCCACATTCATATCCGCCCGCCGCTTCCACAGCGATTAGGAACAATCCAATTTTCTTTGTCATTGTTGCTGAACATCCTGTTGCGGCCGGGTAATTTGGGGGCTTTCCATTAAGAGTGCTTTTCATTCTCTATTCTCTCTCTAACTCTCTCGCTCTCTCTCACTTCACCCCATATCCTCTTCATTCTAGACGCTCTACTCTTATCCAGATTAAGTAAACACACTCAGCCTCCCAATTCACAATTACTTTCTCACCATGTCAGCACACACACACACACACACACACCTGGACCTGAACACACACACAAGGCCCCAGCCCTACTCTCTCCACATATATATATATATAGATGCACTCACACACACACACACATTTGCACCCAGTTTTCCCACTCCTCACCCTAAATGGTATCTTTGTGATGGCACCTTCTGTATCTCATGAGAAATCAAGCTCGCCCCCGCCTCCCCCCACCAACCCCGCCGCGTCCCCCTCTCAATGACTCAGTGAAGACTGAAATGTGCCACTTTGAAGTCTTTCTTTCTCTTTTTCTCTCTTTCCAACCCCCGCAACACACACACACTCTTTCGACCACCATAAAGGCCAGTATTGAGCGCGCGTGGCTGCCCATAGATCCTCCGCTCTCTCGAATTACACACCACCCTTTGATCCTATGCCAGTATTAAAGCACGCAGGCTTCTGGAGAAGGCCACAACGTGCCTCCGATCTAGTATCTAGTACATCCGTAGCCATTATTGCTAAGAAAACATTTAAAGGTATATAAATATAAAGGTTCTTATAAAGTGTTGCCATAGAAGAACCACGTTCGGTTCGTGTCTGTGAGGGAGATGTGAGTGTCAGTGACAGTGAGGATCCTTCATATCAACTGAAGCTTCTTCAGATCTTTAAAAGGTTCCTCTGTTACGAACATGGGGCCTCAATCCCCAACTGTTGTAAAAAAGAAGAACCTTCTTAGAACCCATTTTTGCAATTTGTCCAATATTTTCTTATCTGGGATGTGTTCAGTTCATGAGGACAATGGAATCCATCGTCATTAGGTGAGCTTTGCCATCAGCAGCCGGAGCCTGAGAGAGCACAGCTGGCCGCCATCTACCCACCTGGAGATCACAAGCGATGTTGGCCAGCACAGGTGGCTGTTAGCCTGTGTGGTCGGCGCTTTCTGCCAAGTGTGTTGAAACCCCCCCCCCGCCCCAATCACACGCAACGCCCCCCGACACTAGTGGGGTGAGACCAACACGCGCCCCCTCCGACACGTGCCCAGCCAGCCACACCTCTTACTAACTAACTAACAAGCCTGGAGGGAAGCACCGTATACCCGGCTCTGACATCGATGACACACCGGCTAGCAGATGCCAGTGACGGCCGGCATTGCATTGGAGTGATGTGGAGGGAGAGAGCGCCATCTACCCACCCTAGAGAGAGCAAGGCCAATTGCGCACTCTCGAGGCCCCGGCTTTCGATGGCTAGCAGCGTGATTGGGATACGAACCCAGAACTGCAGTATTTACTAGAGTCATGTTCCACAGGTAGGTAAACGTAGTGTTAGGAGTCTGGCCCAGGGACTCTTATTGGTGTAGTGTGGTGTGCTTGCTACCACACTAGCAGCTGGTGAATCAAACCCTAGACAGTAATGGGGAAGTTGATGTTGCTACCCACCACACCACACCAACCGCTAGTAATAATACAGTTATAGTGGAGTCGAGTTATAGTAATATAATGATAGTAATATTAATAAAATTATTATCTGACGGACTAGTACATACTGTTGCTTAATGCCTCGTGATAATGGCTGTATTCCACTGGTCGAGTTGTTTGGTTGGACACCGAAATATTGCCCAACTGGTGTGTTGTCACCCTTCTTTGAGAACCAGCCTCTTTAATGATTGTGAAATTCGATAATCCTACTCCTTGGCCCGAAGCTGCTGCATATAATCAACAACTTTGAATCAAATTTAAATAATAAAAATTTATAATTTGATTGTTAATTAAAAATATCCAAGTTAATTTCCAGTGCTCCTAAAGAATGCCTGCAGAACGAGAACCCACCCACTTTTGACAAAAGATGAGTGGCTTAACTGAGGTGCCCTATATTTAGCCTATATTTATCCCACTACCTGGGATACCATAGAAACATTTCTCTACCCTATAGTCACCACCCAGTGATCCATAGCAACACCATAGCAACCACCTACAAAAAACATTTGAACCACCTAGCAACACTGTAGCAATCATTTAGTAACACAATAGCAAACACATGGGATACCACAGCAACCGCTAGGTAACATCATTGCAACCACCTGGAATATCATGGCAACTGCTTAGCAACACCATAGCAATCACCTGGCATACTGTAGGACGTACCTAGCAATACCATAGCAACCAGCTGGGATACCATAGCAATCACTTAGCAACCACTTAGCAACCTCCTAGCAACCACTTAGCAACAGCATAGCAACCACCTAGCAACCGCTAGGTAACATCATAGCAACCACTTAGCAACACTATAGCAACCAGCTGGGATACCATAGCAATCACCCAGCAACCACTTGGTAAACACTTAACAGCACCACAGAAGCCATCGGGGATACAATAGCGACCAGTGGGAACCAACTTAACCAACTTAGATGCACAACCATTCTGCATTTCCTTTTCCTGCTACAATAATTACTTCGTAAAAGATACGTGTGTATCGTTTATTAAAATTTTCTATCTCACAAATGATAACCAAGCACGCTAGCTGTTACCTAACTGCTAATTTAGGTGATGATCAATAACGTGAGGTAGCGGCCATGTGGTAAACCTGGCGTTTACCCTTAGCCTTCAATTTAGCCGCTGTTTATGATCTCACCAGCAGAAATGCAAGCATTAGACAGTGAAATATGAAGCCTGTACTGTGAGACTGTAGCGAGCAGGGCCTGAACAGAGACACCGGGATTGTTTCTTAAAGGCCGGGAGCGAGGGAAAGGAGAAGGAGGAGGCCGAGGGAGAGGAAGAAAGCACTTCCCTTTTTCTCTTTTTTTTTAGTGGCTAGCTGGGGGGAAGTGATGGCTCAGAGGTGACTAACTTTCAGCTTGCCAGCTAGCTCTTACTCACAAGCCCAACAGCCGCAAGCACACAGTCAGAAGAGAGAGAACAGAGGGAAGAAGAGGAGAGAGGAGGGAGTAAAAAATGGAGAAACAACACTCCCCCTGAGCCTGTAGCTATTATTGCACAGATGTTCCTCAAAGCTCTTTAGATCAGTGGGACAATGACTAAAAAACAGGCTGCAAATAGAACTCGGAAAAAATCGGACATCGTACACTTTGTCTTTTTCATGTTTTCTCCACCAAGAGCCACGCAAATGAACCTCAGTTACCCCAGACGGGTTCCACAACATCCTAGTAGCACTCTGCACGCCGACGTTTTGTCATCTTTTTGAGCAATTTTTAATCAATTAAACGTGCAATAAATGGACAAAAGTATTGGGACACCTGCTCAATCATTGTTTCTTCTGAAATCAAAAGATCCTGCTGTTGATGGAGTAATGGTCTCTACTGTCCAGGGAAGAAGGCTTTCTACTAGATTTTGGAGAAGCATTGCTGTGAGGATTTGATTTGATTGCATTTAGCGACATTCAGCTTTAGTGAGGTCAGGATGTTGGATGATGATTACAACCCCACCCCACCATTCCAGAGAAGACAGTAGTTCCACTGCTCCACAGCTCAATGCTACTGGGGGGCTTTATACCCCTCTACTAGCCCACGCATTGCCTGGCATTAGGCAGCATGGTGCTGATAGGTTCATGATGTTTATCTGCTCCAGAGAATAGTCCTATTCTATTGGCAGTACTTCTCTACAGGAACCAGACAAGCTGGATGACCATCTCAGCTCTTGACCAGCATAGGGTATGTTTTCTTTTGCGTTTGATGAATCTATCAGCATAACCAACCTGACCAGGCGGGTCAACCTGCATGGCCAGCCTGACTACACTGCTCCACCATGCTCACCAGCTTAACCAGAATTGTTGACCAGCTTGACCAATCTTGTCAACCAGTACGACCAGCCTGACAGCCAGCTTATCTATCAAACTCAAATCAAAACATATAGAATTATGGCAAATAGCTAAACTGGCCAACCAGTTTAACCAGCTGGCCAGTTTACCCAGTATGTTTTCATCTGGATGACCAGCTTTTCCACCACCTTGACCACCAAATACCAGTTTAGGCCTTCTCAAACCGCTACCAGCAAAAGCCGGTCTTGAGCTGGATTTTTCAGGAGGGAAGTCCCATGCTACACTGCATGCTAGCCAATCACACTGGGTAGGCATGCTAGCTACACTATTTGGACAAAAGTATTGGGACACCTGCTCACCTGATTCATAGTTTCTTCTGAAATGTCATTTCAAATGGACTTTTTCCTGCTTTTGCTGAAGGAACTGTCTCAACTGTCCCGAGAAGAAGGCTTTCTACTAGATTTGCTGTGAGGATTTGATTGCATTCAGCGACAAGAGCGTTAGTGAGTTAGTGAAGCCTAACTAAGGAAGTTGGATGAGGATCACCACCCCACCTCATCATCCTCACCTCATCATCCCCAACTCATCCAACTGTATTAAAGCACTGCATGGAGAACCATCACAGTTCTTCCACAGTTGCTCCACAATGCTCTCAAAGCTTCGGGGGACCCTCTACTATACCCCTCTACTAGCCCACGCCTGGCATTAGGCTTCATGCTCATGCTGCAAGAGAGATCTGCTGTTCTATTGGATGTACCTCTCTACAGGGACTAGACAAGCTGAATGCATCGATTAGAAGGGGTGTCCACGAACATTTGGACACATAGTGTATGACAGTAAGTGCCTCATAGAGCATATCTGTGAACCATTCATAGGCTTTTCATCTCCTTGCGTAATGACTCTGCATTCAGCAGAAGTGCTGAGTAAACACGTTTATCAGTCAGCATACAGAAGAACGAGCCAGTCTGTTCTGAGCTGATGTAGGCGAGGGGGACTTTCACAAAGCCTCATAAACATTTACCTACAGGACAAGTTTCCCACCCACTCAAACGCCCACATTCGGGCGCTCACAAACACACACACACACACACACACACACACACACTCATACCCAAACACATTTGTCACCAAATGCTCCAGCTCACAGTCAGACTTAAACTCTTTGGTTGAAAACACTGTTCTCTTCAGTACTTCCCTCTCGCCCCCCCCCCCTCTCTCCCACCACACACACACTTACGCTTACAGACACCTCTCACCCTCCCTGTCGCACTCTCTCTCTCTCTCTTTCTCTCCTTCTCCCCTTTCTTCCGAGGTGTCCATTGATGGGAGAGCGATTTGGCTGTCATTAAGTGTAAGCGATAGGCCTGAATTTTTCATGCAGGGTGTGACGGCAGTGTGAGGTGCTGGCAGGTGAAGCAGCGCTCTACTGTTACCTGTTACTCCGCTGGGCTTTAGGTAAGAGTCAGACAACAACAGCAACAACAAAAAAAGAAGCTGGTACCACCATGTACAGCGTCCTGTTTGCAAACAGACATGACCTCTCAGTTCAGGCCTGTGTGCGTTCACTGTCGGGACGCTGTACGTTATGATTTTAACAATGAAAGTTTCAATTAAGTTCAAATATTTGTGAAGCAACTGAAATTTGACTCAAATACTTAAGTCAAATTGACTTTTTCAGAAATTGTAGCAGAAATGTAACTAAATTAAATCAGAAATCCAGGTTTATTGGCACATCACACAGTGAAAACAGCAAAAACAGTTTTAATAGTATTAATTAACTATAAAATGATATACAGATTATATATTATAGACATTAGATAAAATGTACATTTTAGAAAATGTAGTATGACTAGCTGGGAATGGGGGGAAAAGTCTAAAAGCAATTTTTAAAACATTCTTCTAAAATGTTCTTTAGATAAACTACATTTTGAACTTGAACTTTGAAAAAAAAAAGTTTAATATATTATTATTTCGTAATTTACTTAAATGTAATTTGCTTTTACTACTACACTTCAGACTTAATGGTTTACTTATGTTCAAATATGTTCAACTGAACTAAATATGTTAATTAACATAAAATGTGAATAATTTTTTTAAAAGTAAACTATTAAATTCCTTTGTTTCAAACAAATTAAATAGATCATTGCTGTCATACAAAGCCCACAAAAGTTGGCAACTTTACAGAAGACAGAAAAGAAAAACCTTTTTAACTTTCAATGGACAATATAAAAAACAAAAACAAAATATATATATATAAAAGCTATTTATTATTTCTATTCTATTAAATTTGGCCAAAAAGTGAAAAACAAGGTTTTTATGTGAGCAACAATGTAAAGGACATTAGATACAAAATAGGAAAATAATATATAATTCATGTGAAAATGAAAAAGAAAATAAAAATTTACTACAAAGTTTTAAGCTGTTTTATTTATTTTTAAACTAACTGATATTTTACTCAAATAATTGTAGTTTTCTGAAAAATAATTGAACTTATATTGACCTTTCAAATCACATGCACTACATTACATCAAAATGAATAAACTAACCCTGAAATGAATGATTTAATTTACCTAGAAATAGTGAGACAATCAGTATTTAAACCAGTCAAACACATTTCAGTTGGGTAAATTCAATGCATTTCCATGTAAGCGCTACTGGTCACAGATTAAATCTTTCTGATAACATCTATACACTAAATTTACACTTCCCCCGAGCTGAGAGATGTTTAATATGTGCAGTTTGCTAAGTTTTCGTTTCATATCGACCAAGGGTTGAAAGCAGCTAACAAGTTATGAAAGACTAGACATCACCATCATTTCCTCGACTGTATAACTAATATAGTCATTTTAAAGAATTTACCAAAATGAGTAAATAATCAAACACCATCAAACTGTGTGCACAGATGATACATTGCTATGTACATATGGACATTAGAGAAGTTATGGATTTGAACAAATATAATGTGAGAAAAGTCTAAAAAGCTCATTTTTTAAAAATTCTAGTAAAATGTTGCTTAGAAAAACGTTTTAAACTTGAACTGAATTTCTGTACTAATTTACTATTACTACTACTTAAGACTTACCAACTTAGATAGAACAAGCTCAGATATGCAGATCTAAACTGAACTAAATGTATTAATTAACATAGAAAAGGTGAAGCAAATAGTCATGTTTTTATTTCCAAAGTAAATTATTACAAAAATGCAAATTATTGCAAAAATGGCAAAAACGGTAAAAGGCAGCAGAAACCAGTTTAGACCAACATGGAATTCATGCTGTTTCAGCAGGGGGTTGAAGTTTTATGGTATTTTATTAAGAAATAATATTTATTCAGCGGCCTCGCCAGCTGCTAATACTAAATCAAATCAAATTACGTTTATTGTCACGTCACTTTTTTTTTCTATTTTTACAAAACAGAAATACTGAATATTTATACTGTACACACTCTCTATTTACAGTATTTCACTGTTCAAATCTACAAGTTTGATTTAATATAAAAATGGCTACTGTTTACAAAAGACACTGGTCTGGAATCGCTGGTCTACATATTTAGTATAGAAACTTAGTCTGGACCTCAAGCTCACATCTGCACATGCACATATTTGTATATTTCTTGTATTTATTGCCTTTGTACTAATTATCTATGCGCCCTGTCTCGTGTCTTGTTTATTGTCCTTACCTATTCTGCATCCGAGACATAGTCTAACAGTGTTTGGCTGAACTGTACAACCCTGTATTAGTATAATGACAGTAAATGCTTTCATTACTTGTTAGCTATGTCAGCCTTGTAGCTTCAGTACAAAAGCAAAAATACAGAACATGAAAAACTGTGCATTTGCTTTCTTGCTCAACTCTTCCGAAGAGAATTTCTCACCCACAAATGAGAACAACGCTGGGAATGGATGGAAGCTAGCGGGGAGCCACACAGTAAAAAAATGTGCAATGCTAAATGAACTCGTCCAGAGTTAATTTTCACCAAATGAACTCAGTATGAGTTGGTTTAGCACTGCAGGGAATCCTTTAACAACAGGGATTTTACCATATAGTTGACATTATTGCATATGAAGTCATGCTATTCGGTTCCAGCAAGCCGTCATTCGCTGTTAGCACCATTAGCTTATTTGTAGGCATGTTATTTTTCGAAGATCTCCCCAACTGCTCCAATTCTCCAGATCCCCCGCCCTCACCGAAAAAAGAGGAGCACCTTGTAAACCAAGAGGCCGACAGTGTAAGCTTTCATCTCACTTCACTGTGAGTCATTAGAACTCCGGGCTTAATTAGAGGCCGAGGAACCAATAAAGGAAATTCAAACTTGGGCCCAAATCAGGAGAGTAACCTTATAGTTGTCAATACTATAAGACTCGTCCAGGGCAGGCAAGGCAGGATGAGCTGACAGAAAGAGGCCGAGGCTGAATGGACGGCGAGGGTCAGAGGAGGAGAGAGTCGTTCGGCGGCTGGAACCTGATCCGGTTGAGCCACAGCGGCTCTATTGAGCCAAACACGCCACGCTGATCCTGCCTAGAACCCCCAGGGGACCTGAGGCCTTCACACCTCCAACCTGTTAAGACATGGAGGGACTTTAGTGCAGTAGAAGACCTTCGGTGGGAAGGGTGCAGGTGGGGTACACAATCAAACATGCATGAACTCACACAAACACACACACACTCATATATACACACTCTTATTATGCACTGTGAAGGGGCGTAGGATAGCTGAGCTCAATCTTAAGTAAAACTGTGGTTTGGCCTGTGAAATAATGACTAATGTGGAAGTAAAAGTACTTTTCCAGAAAACAAGTAGTCAGTAGAAGTACAGAGGTAGTGGCTCGAAGGGGCTTTCCGGCCTAAAGTTGGTGTTTCATGTCGTTTGTTGTGTTACACCGTTCTCCATAGCGTAGCACTGCATCCGTCAGCAATAGCAGTTTAAACGTCATGATTTCGCCCATCGATGTTCTTTGACCACTCATACAGCCAAGCCAGCATTAGCGACAGCGCAAGTTCATTAACCCAATAATACATAATTAATGTTGGCTATGTATCTCAACAGCTGCACCATCCCCCCCCCCCACACACACACACACAAAAAAAATCCACCCCAAAAGTGATTGTAGTTTTCAAAAGGTTCTTCGTCCTTCAAGATACGTCATCAGCAGGGGGTTTTCTAGTCTCTAAACGAGAAGATCTCCCTCTGGAGACCTCTGGAGAACGAGATGAGGCATGTTTACAACAGAAGTTGGCATAGTTGTAAAGTTTTCATGTCCTTTTGGTATCACTGCCTTGTAGATGTTCACTTGACATTCAACTGAATATGTATTAAATGCAACTGAACTCTAACCTTGGTTGAATGGAAATGACTAAAGACTAAACGCACGCCTGCACTTAACCCGAACCCTAACCCTACCATTAAATCAATCCTAAATCAACCCTGAATCCTAACCCTAACCCTAACCTTATCCTTATCCTGTCCTTATCATAAATCTCAACCCCAACCTTATCCTAAATCAACCCTAACCTTACCCTAAATCAAACCTAAATCCTGACCTTACCCTAAATCAGTCCTAAATCCTAACCTATGACCTAAACCTTAGCCTAAATGAACCCTACATCCTAACCCCAACCTTACCCTAAATCAACCCTGAATCCTAACCCTAACCTCAACCCCAACCTTACCCTAAATCACACCTAAATCCTAACCCTAACCATAACTTTACCCTTAAATCAATCTTAAATCCTAACCTATAACCTCAACCTTATCCTATATCAACTCTAACCTTACCCTAAATCAACCCTAAATCCTAACCCTAACCCTAAATCAACCCTAAATCCTAACCCTAACCCTAAATCAACCCTAACCCTAACCTTATCCTTATCCTATCCTTATCATAAATCTCAACCCCAACCTTACCCTAAATCACGCCTAAATCCTAACCCTAACCTCAACCCCAACCTTACCCTAAATCACACCTAAATCCTAACCCTAACCATAACTTTACCCTTAAATCAATCCTAAATCCTAACCTATAACCCCAACCTTATCCTAAATCAACCCTAACCTTACCCTAAATCAACCCTAAATCCTAACCCTAACCCTAAATCAACCCTAAATCCTAACCTATAACCTAAACCTTAGCCTAAATGAACCCTAAATCTTAACCCCAACCTTACCCTAAATCAACACTAAATCCTAATCCTAACCCTAACTTTACCCTTAAATCAACCCTAAATCCTAACCCTAAACCCAACCTTACCCTTAAATCAACCCTAAATCCTAACCCTAAACCCAACCTTACCCTAAATCAACCCTAAATCCTAATCCTAACCCTAACCTTACCCTTAAATCAACCCTAAATCCTAACCATTGGGAATGGTTGCAATTTTGGGGATATGAGGCTTTTGCACTGCATTAACAATATATACATAACAATGTGCTCTTGTGGAAGATCAGTGTTGAGAGTGTCCTTCAATATCTGGAGGGTCTTGCAGATGTTGCAGGACACTAACTCACATTCTTGTTCAATTTAATGAGAACATTATTTCACTGGATGGGAATGGGAGGGGCGAAACCCGGTGCAATTGAGCTGTCGCTGCATCAGCTTTTCCCAACAGCGCTTGTCCTTTTTCACCGATTACTGGCTTTGACAACATCACTGTTGTACAAATTGTGTTTCTTGTATTTCAAAGCCTCGAAATACCCGCTAACCAGTGAAAAGTACAAAAGGAACGAAAGCAGAAGTTGTCTGCCCTCTTCTCCAACCACCTCTACTCTGTAACTAACTAAAGCTCACCCTACTACGTTAGCTTCCTTCCCCAATCCCTGATAATGTAGAAATACCCAATTAGACTTAAAGCCACAGTTGGGGGTGCGCAAAAGGAGCTGAAGGCAAACTCCAAAAACCACAAAGACAAATCAGTAAAGCCTCAGTGTTTTGTCATTTCTGTTAAAAATACAGAGCATCTCGAAGGCCTCTTCCTTCTGTCTTGCGATATTCAGTGCTGTGGTTTAACACTGTTTTTCTGAGAGGGTTTTTCATTTCTTATTTTAAATACCATTTTAAAAACAAAGTGTCCTTCAAGGGTTCTTTAGGACATGCAGTGCTTTTACACAGAACCAGGACAAAACAAAGAACCACTGGAATGCAGAAGTACTGAGAGTTTTGCCTGGTTATACTGTCCTTCATACATAAGACAAAAGCCTCTTACGCTTATTTCCTTAAACTGTAAAGGTTATTTTCTCTTAAGGAGGTTCTATTTAACTTTACCCTTAAATCAATCCTAAATCCTAACCCTGACCCCAACCTTACCCCTAAATCAACCCTAAATCAACCCTAAATCCTAACCCCAACCTTGCCCTAAATCAACCCTAAATCCTAACCCCAACCTTGCCCTAAATCAACCCTAAATCCTAACCCTAACCCCAACCTTATCCTAAATCATCCCTAAATCCTAACCCTAACCCCAACCTTATCCTAAATCATCCCTAAATCCTAACCCCAACCTTTCCCTAAATCAGCCCTAAATCCTAACCCCAACTTTACCCTAAATCACCCTAAATCCCAACCCTAACCGTACCCTAAATCACCCCTAAATCCCAACCTTAACCCCAATCTTACCCTAAATCACCCCTAAATCCCAACCCTAACCATAACCTTACCTTTGAATCAACCCTAAATCCCAACCCTAACCCCAACCTTTCCCTAAATCAGCCCTAAATCCTAACCCCAACTTTACCCTAAATCAAGCCTTAATCCCAACCCTAACCGTACCATAAATCAACCCTAAATCCCAATCCTAACCCCAACCTTACCCTAAATCAGCCCTAAATCCTAACCCCAACTTTACCCTAAATCAACCCTTAATCCCAACCCTAACCCCAATCTTATCCTAAATCACCCCTAAATCCCAACCATAACCTTACCTTTGAATCAACCCTAAATCCTAACCCTAACCCCAACCTTACCCTAAATCAACCCTAAATCCCAACCCTAACCCCAATCTTACCCTAAATCACCCCTAAATCCTAACCCTAACCATAACCGTACCCTAAATCAACCCTAAATCCCAACCCTAACCGTACCCTAAATCAACCCTAAATCCCGACCTTAACCCCAACCTTTCCCTAAATCAACCCTAAATCCTAACCCTAACCATAACCTTACCTTTGAGTCAACCCTAAATCCTAACCCCAACTTTACTTTTGAGTCTTTGGATCTAGATTCTGTCCTTTCCAGAACTGAACCTATAACCGATAAACCATTGAGAACCATTTCATTTGGTCATTTTGAGGGTTTATTTGACCCCTTAAACATGTCCCACAGATAGGCCTTAAGTGTTATGATTTCTATTTATTTTCATTTCAAAATTTGACCTGAAATGTGAACAGAACTTTTATTTTGAGTATTAGCTGGTTAGAACTGGTCCAGTTCAATATGAAAACTGAAAATTTTAATTATTCCAAAGTTGACGGTCAGATGTCGACTACATGAAATGTTGAAATACCTGCTAGGCTACTGCAATAAACAGGATATGGCAGTGAATCATAAGGAATCATAAAAAAATATTAATTATTATTAAAGCCACATAAAAATGCATTTACATTTTGACTAACCAGAGACGCATTTGACCACCTGGTGACCACCCACAGTCCAGATACCAGTCACCTGAAGCGAGCAGGTGTGAACGGATCTGCATTAGCATTACCGTTTCTAGCGTTTTACTGGAGGAAAAGCCGGAGTCGAGCACATGAACCCAACACTTCCATGCTTAATTCCAAGCGCTGGCTGGAGTGGTGTAGGGGACGTTGCTTTGGACTCTGGAGGAGTGGAGACGTGTTCTCTGAACTGATGAATCACACTTCACTATCTGGCAGTCTGGACAAATTTAGGTTTGACGGATGCCAGGAACGCTACCTACTGCTCTGGTGGGTTTTCAGGGTTTAGGCTTCAGCTCCACTGAAGGGTCAGTTTAACACCATAAAGAGATTTTACACAGTTACTTGGTTCCAACTCTGTGGGAGCAGTTTAAAATCTTTGGGAATACAGTGTGTGTGTGTGTGTGTGTATCCATAATTTCTTCCAAAATCAAGGGCATTACAAAGAGTTTCTGTCTCTACTGTCCAGGGAAGAAGGCTTTCTACTAGATTTTGAAGGAGCATTGCTGTGAGGATGGCGTGGTGAGGTCAGGATGTTGGATGATCACCTGATCACCACCCCACCTCATCATCCCCACCTCATCATCCCCACCTCCCCAACTCATCCCAAAAGTACTGGATGGGACACCACCATCATTCCAGAGAACACAGTAGTAGAATAGTCCTATTCTATAGGCAGTATTTCTCTTCAGGAACTAGACAAGCTTAGTGGGTGGATTTGCACATCTGTGTCAGCAATGGGGTCAACTTCAAAATGTTTAAGATTTATTTTTATATAAATAAAATTATTTATTTTCATTATATTTATTTATTTCATGATTTCTTAATTTATGATTTTCATTATATTTATTTATTTATTTATTTCACTCACAGATAATAATAGATAATTTTGTCATTTATTTATTATTTTCATTATATTTAATTCTTTTGTCATTTATTTATTATTTTCATTATATTCATTTAATATATATATATTTTATTTATTTATTTTCATTATATTTATTTATTTATTTATTTCGCTCACAGATAATCTGGCAGTGGCAGATGTGAAGGTCTCATACGTATGCTAGATGGCTCTCATAGCCAGTGTGTTGAATGAGGAGAAATGGGCAGCGTAAAGACCCTTGAGCCACTTTGGGGGGGCCAGTTTGTTATGATCAGAGATTATCCTAAATAGCACGGCTAATTGGGGGGGTTTGCCAGTCAGCAGTGATGCACCATAAGTTGGAAGGCTATCCCATCTTGGCCAAACTAGCAAAAGGGCTGCTGTGGAAGTAATATGTAATGATAGTTACGGTAGGAATGCGTCAAAACGCACAGTGAAATATGAATACATACACACACACACACACACACACACACACACACACACACACACAATGATCAAGTTCATTGGTTTCAGTGGAATTGCAGCCAGTTGTCCGAGTGACACCTTAGAATAAAACATTCATGCAACAAACTGATGTGGTTTGTAAATCTGGCAGCTGGAGCTGCTGTTGTAGAGGTGCGGTTTCTTAAGAACACTCTGTCTTTGGCTGCCTTTTTTTTTTTCGTAAAGAGTAAAGAAAAATTGAGGAAACCCTATACTTCCCTTTTCACGTGGAATGGGCCCCAAACTAGCGATTTCAACATTTCGTGTGTATTTCGCTCCACGCTTCAATGTAAAAGCATTTATTCTATCAACAACACTAAACTACAGAGATGTCAATTTTTGCAATTGCATACAGCAAAATAGAGCACCGAATCTCTCTGCATCTCACAGAATCTCTGCAGAGCTCTCAAAACAGTAAAGTATCTGTCAAAACCCCATAGAATCTCTCAGAATCTCTAAAAATCTTTCAGTATCTGACATAATCCCCCAATATCCCACATAATCTCACAAAATATCTAAAAATCTCTTAGAATCTCACAAAATCTATCAGAATCTCACAGAATCTCATAGAATATCTGAGGAGCTCTCAGAATCTTTCAGTATCTGTCAAAATCCTTTAGAATCTCATAGAATCTCTCAAAATATCTCAAAATCTCTAAGAATCTCACGTAATATCTCAGAATATCTCAAAATCTCTCAATATCTCACATAATATCTGACATAATATCTCAAAATATATCAGAATCTTACGCAATATCCCACAATATCTTAAAATCTCAAATATCTTACATAATCTCTCATAATATCTCAAAATCTCAAATATCTCACATAATCTCACAATCTGAATCTGAATCTGAATCTCTTTATTTCAACAAGTATGTTACACATACAAGGAATTTGTCTTGGTGAGAGCAACACGTATGACAAGTAACAAAAAACACAGAACAGTCTTAAACTAAAGAAAAATGACACTAAACAATAAATAGGGTAGGGGATAAATTAAAAAAGTAAAAAGTACTAAAGGTAATAAAGAGCTGATATTTACACAAAATATCTCAAATTCTCATATAATCTTACAAAATCTCTCAGAAGCTGCAATATTTAAAAAAGAGAAACACTGCATCCGCTGATTGCTAGATATCTCTCAAATACTAAAGTGCACATAACACATATGCAAATACAATGCAAATACAGTGGCATGCAAATATTTGGGCTTCTGTTACTGTGAATATTTACATGTGTAGAAGATGAACCGACCCTCAAAAGGCATGAAGTTCAAAAAGGAAACACAGTTGCTTAAAATGCTGAGAACTGCTGGGGAGAATTCCTAGAAAGACTAATCAAAAGCCCTGTTTGACTGCTAATGACCTTCAGGCTTCCTTCCGCAGACTCCTGTTCTACTGTGCAGGAACGTCTGCTCCAGTATGACCCTCACGAAAAAGTCATCCAAAGAAAACCTTTCCAGTGTCCTCACCACGAAGGTCAGCGCTGGAAGGGCTATTTTGCCATGGCCCTGACAGTTCTATGACCTAAACATTGAAAATTGGTGGATAGACCTCAAAGGAGAAGTGCTGCAAGAAGACCCAACTTAGATCTTACAGAACTAGAAACCTTTTAAAAGGAAGAATGGGTGAAAATCCCCCAAAAGAAGAATTGAAAGACTCTGAGCAGCTTCAGGGAGGGCATGTAGGGCCACCAAACCTGCAATTATTTTACTGAGCAGAATGTAAGACATGTTACTCTCTTAACTGTAAGAACTGTTATTCTCTTAACTCAGAATCTTGAATTTCATCAAGACAAAATCCATCTATTCATCTTTTTATGTGCTTCGTCCTGATCAGGGTAGCGATGGGCCCAGAGCCTAAAGCCTGGTGGTTGGTGCAGTGCAACAGGTAACACCACTAACTACCACTGAGCTACCACACCAAGTGGGACACTGGGGTTCAAGTCCTGGTCCGGGTGACTATGCTGCACTACACCAATTAGTCCTTGGGCAAGACTCCTAACGCTATGTTGACCCACCTCTGTAATACGGGTAACCATTTAACATTTAAGGCATTTAGCAGATGCTCTTCTTCAGAGCGACGTACAAAAGTGCTTTGCTATTTACTCAAGAAAAACCTCAGCTAGCTTGAATAGGCTGGATAAAAGCGTTAGATAAATAGCTATAAATAGCCATAAATGTAAATGTACCGAGGGTACCGAGGGCGCAAGGCAGGAATACCCTCTGACACCCCCTGACAGGGTGTCAGTCTATCACAGGGTACCACACACATAAATTTGCATTGCTTGTCAATTTTGCACAGCTAATTCACCTACCATGTAAGCAACAAATCATTTAAAACACAGTTTAAACTTTGAAAGAATGAAGATATTAAGATATTTCATTGTAGTTTCCCCAGTTCTAAAGCAGGATGTGTTGGACTGTAGCTAACCTAGGAAAAAAAACAAATTCTATGAGTTCTGGGGTAGGTGGACAGCATTGGCAGTGCTAGTAATTCCCAGGCATCTAGCAACTTCAACTGTTACAAAAATGTGCTGTAACAGAGGGTCTAATGAGAAATAATGAGATTCTCAGATGATTCACTTGAAATTAGGTCAGTGAAACTTGCGTAAGTTGGTGGAGTAACTGCGCTTGCCGTGTGAAAAGCTTTCAATCCAGAAAACAAAAAGCGATTGAATTTCATCTGTATTTCCGAACACATCATAATCACGCTCCAGGATGTAGAGGCGTTGGCTTGGCTCCAGAGTAAAGATGTAGATGTGTCCACCAAAGATGTGCATAAAAATAAAAACACTGCTGTGAGAATTTCAATTTTCAGCAACAAGAGCATTAGTGAGGTCAGGACGTTGGAGGATCGCCACCCCACCTCATCCCCATCATCCTTAACTCCCCCCAAAAGTATTGGATTAAGCACCAACCACCATCATTCCACACATATAGTTCCTCTGCTCCATAGCTTAATGCCTGGGGGGGTTCATACCCCTCTACACCAGGTGCCAATAGGCTCCTGTTTATCTACTCCAGAGAGTCCTATTCTATTGGCAGTGTTTCTCTACAAGGACTAGACAAGCTGTGTGTGTGTGCAGGTGCACATCTGTGCCATTCAGCAATGGGTGCAACCTAAATCCTAGCTAAATGTTCTTATTAGAAGGTGTGTCCACAAACTTTTGGACATGTGGTGTATCTTCCAGTCTTGAAACCTGAATTTTGCCTGCGGTTTGATAAAGAGGCTAGTGTCTAAGGATTTCGGCAAGCGTGGGGCTAATTAGCGACGTAGGCCTTCATTACTTGTTAGCCGCACTGGCCTGCAAAGCTAAGAGTATAGAACTGGAGGAACCCGTCACCAGCTTGTTTGGACAGAAAGAGAAAAGTGTGGAGAAAACAGGAACTGCTCATGATCTAAAGCGAGACACCTCATCTGTGAAACATGATAGCATGGTCAAGTAAGGCCGCCAACAGAACTGACTCATGGCGAATGGGAGGTGCAGCTAATTGCTGAATTCTGAAGCGAACAGTAGCGACTTTTCCGAGCGGGGCTTCCTAACCCATTAGACACTGCATTACCTTGTAGAACCAAGACCTGACTCATAGTGCTAAAGCAACCGAGGACTTTTTCAGGGCCAAGAAGTGAACTGTCCTTGAGTGGCCACGTCAGTCGTCCTCCCTAAACCCTGGTAATGCATGCATTTAATTTACTGATGACGAGACGGGAGGCAAAAACTACTAAGAACCATGCAAGAACTGAAAGTGGCTGCATTACTGGTCTGGATGACCAAGAACGATTAACAGCATCTAGTGATGACTGTGGGTTGTAGACTTTAGAAGATCTGGAAGTGTTTGCTCAATTCATCACCCATTGGCTGGTTGTGTAAGCTGTACAGAAAGGTTAGCTTTAGCATGGTTTGCAGGCACTCTTGAATTGAAGTTGACGTTCTGCACTTCAGCCCTATTCCTATTGGACGAGGTTAAAGTCTGTAAATGCTGGTTCTCCTCAACTTCTCAAAGCTAAAATTACTTCACACCAGGCGAGTTCGTACTCTAGCAAGACAGTCCACAGAGGCCTACAGACTCAAAGAGGGGGTTTCTGCCCTTTAACCTCACAGTCTGGTTCTTCATGGGTTCCAACTCCATGCTTACATCATCCCCCTGCCTGGTAAAATGGTTCTTCTCCATGATGGAAAACCTGTGGTGGTTTTTGGGTTTTTAATGGTCCTAAAAAGGGCCTTAAAGCTGTGAGTCAGTAACAGCACTAAGAGTGCAGAGCACAAGGCCAAAACAACAACATCAACAACAACATGTGGTTGTCCGATCGCTTCCAAACCTGGACATTGCCTGACGTTTTGCAAGCTACAGCTGGCTGCATGTTCTCCATCTCACACCATCAGTGAACTTGTGAACTGCTGAACAGAGCACGCATTGCATTTCTATGTGAATTACCAGAACTATGCTGGGTTCACCGGACGTTCTGGTAAAGAACAACGCATCGGGCTGGCTTTTAACTCTGGGTTTCCCCGGCATTCCAAAAAGATCAGCTGTCCTTCAAGCATGCCGAAACCTACGCCAGTGGTTCAGCCACCTGAACCCGCACCTGAAACCAATTAGCCTTTGAAAATCATGTGTTTATCTCTGTTTCACCCTACAAGCGTGTTTATGGAAACTCGGATTCTCATGGATTAATAAAATTCCCCCAGCAAGGGAATGGTTCTTATTTTCCAGAAAAAAAGACGATGTTGCCAGCGGAAAGTGGCAGAGCTGCAAAAATGGCCACCTGGGATCAGCCGTTTTTTTTTTTGTGCATGTGTTTCTGGGATGTTGTGATTTAGGAGCTGTACTGTAGGCCCCGAGGAACGTCTGGACTGCGGCAGGCGTTGGGCTTTCAGTTCCTTTAAGTGGCGTTTGCCGTGTTGGGCAACAGCTGATCAGGACCGCAGAAGGAGTCAGAATTTCAGAGATTTCTCAACGCCAATCAGCCTCAGTGAATGCTGCTTGCTGGGAAAGGCTTTGGGCTGCCTTGCTGAGAAAATCCACACTCATCATGAAAACGTATCATCCGTGTGTGTGTGTGGCCCTCCGTCCCACGTCATGCAAGTAGGCTGATTCCCACTTCTGGCATCCGGAATGAATCAATCAATAATATTTTGCCAGTGGCTAATGTCTATGTCTAATGTCGTTAAGGCTTTCATGCCATTTACGCAAGTAAGTAACAAACTACATGTCCAAATGTTTGTGGACACCCCTTGTAATAAATGCATTCAGCTACATTAGGATGCACCCACATGCACTGCTTGTCTAGTCCCTGTAGAGAAGCACTGCCAATAGAATAGGAATCTCTGGAGCAGATCAATATGAACCTATTGGCACCATGATGCCTAATGCCAGGCTTGGGATAAAGGGGTACAAAGCCGGCCAGCGTTGAGCTGTGAAGCAGCGGAACTACATGGTCTCTCTGGGATGATGGATGGCACTCCATCCAAAACATATGGGATGATGTGGTGGGGTGGTGTTCATCATCCAACATCCTGACCTCACTGACCTCGCTGAATGCAATCAAATTCTCATGGCAATGCTCCACCAAAATCTAGTAAAAAGCTTTCTTCCCTGGATGGTAGAGACAGAGCAGGTGTCCCAATACTTTTGTCAATATAGTGTATTTGTATGCCCAAAAACTCCCTTCGAACAGCGATGCTGTGCAGACAAAGGGGTGTATGATTCTGCCATGGCTGCTCCCATGGTTTCGTACATTTTTTATAGGACACAGTAAGTCATACTGCGGCCTAAACCACATCAACAAGTCTGTACCACCCTGCTGAAGACCTGAGTGGGTCGAGAAAAGTGCAATGGCCCATATTTACTAAAACGATCTTGGGGGACTTCTATCGACTTCTGGTGCTAGTGACCTTAGCCTTGCGGCTTCAGGTTCAAATGGAAGTAGCACATGGTTGACACCAAATTTATTGGGTGATCGATTACATAGGTTGACCACCAGGCAAGAGATGATGTAAGCATGGAGTTGGAACCCATGAAGAACCAGACTGTGAGGTTAAAGGGCAGAAACCCCCTCTTCGAGTCTGCAGGCCTCTGTGGACCGCCTTGCTAGAGTACGAACTCGCCTGGTGTGAAGTAATTTTACAGACATCCCCCTGATAGCCTTGTCCAATCGGAATAGGGCTGAAGTGCAGAACATTAACTTTAATTCAGAGTTTGCTCTGAAGTATTTCTTTGGCCATTAAAATTTATACGTATTAACCCATTGGTTGATCCATTGAGGGCAACAGTAAAGGCCCAGACCTTCCTCCCACATCCAAAACGACAAAAAGCGACTACGAGAATCAACTACATGTAAGTCTTAATGTTTTGGCTCATCTGTGTATATAAAATATATATCCTAAGGTCTAAAAATGTTTTATTTTTTCCTATTTTAATCACTTAGCTGTGACTCTGGACTGGATACGGATGCTCTGGAGGGGACCAGTGGTGTAGACAGGCTTGTGGTCAGTGGTTTAAAACGACGGTCACTTTTCACAGCCTCTTTGGAAGTGGAAATATGGGCACGAGAAGACTTGCGAGGTATAGCAACCACACGTTGTACAATCTTGAGATGTGCTGCTGAATCAGGTGCTCCACATCAGCTGCAGATGATCCGAACATGGTTGTAGAGGATTCTGGAGGAGCCTGTTTTATTTCATTGATCTTATTTATTTAGTTTAGTTTGATTATCTCTTGATGGTTGAAGTGAGGGGTGAAGATCACTATGGCCAGATCTGAAGAGCTCTCTGAGGCCTTCAGGAAGAAGGTTGTAGATGCAGAGAAGTCTGGGAAGGGGTAGAAGAAGATCTCACAGTCAGAAATTAGCCGTTCCCCTAAATTCGGAACCGTCTGCTAAATCATGTGGATTACAAGTGGAACAACTGCCAGCATGGTCAAGGCAGGACCTCCCAGGAACCTACAGGTAGCTCAGGCTGCCACAGTTGGTTGATGTCCAAGGACGAATCTCTGCTGTCAATCAAACCATATTTCAGCCTATTTAAACACATATATAACAGTATAACAGTGTAACAGATGGGAAGCCCCTCCCTCCTCCCAAATAAAATCCCCCAGTATCCACCCACACCCACCTCCACCCACCCACACGCACAGATACACTGAACAAAGCTCCGCACATGGCCACCTCTCTTCTGTTGCCACAGCCAATTAATCTGGCTGACCGCATCCTGCCCTAATCACTTCTGTTGTCCTGCTATGCTCCCGTTTAACCCCTATCGCGTCCCTACGTGTATATGTAAATGCATACATACACACACACAGACACACACCCTTATGCTCAGCCACAAGCGAAAGCGAGCCCTGTTCACGCTCTGTTTGAGATTGCTTTTGACATGGCGGCGACTTTTGTCTTTTCGGTCGTGAAACAGGACATGTATGGTCAAACAGAAAAGAGGACATGTCTGGTAAAAATAGCACATGTGGTCAATGGTGACGCTCACATGTTTTCCATAACCGAAAGTGAGTAATCGGATATTTCGGACGAGCTTCATTTGTGCTGTTTGGAAAAATTTGATGAACGTTTTACAATTTGGAAATTGTGTTGATCCTGGCATGACAAAGCAAACCGACCAGGAGACCAGGAACCGGGCCTTCCAGAAGCGCTCCACCTCCAGTGTGTTGCACTAATAGCATCTTTCTGGCTCTCATGCATCATTTTCTGCTCTGTTTTCTACTTGCTGAACAGAAGCATTTCTGTTTTCAATGTAGAGAAGTGTAGCTAGATTCATAATAGGTCAGTAAAAAAAACAAAAACAAAAAAAATAATAATTAATTAAAAAATATTTTTTTGAGCAACTTGTGACAATATAAAAACATTAATACAATAGAAATAATGTATATAATTAATGTGAAAATAATCTATGATATTAATGATAATAGTATACTTTGCTACAAAGTTTTAAGCTAATTTATTTAAATGGAAACAAATAAATGTAGTTTTCTGAAAATATGTAAATGTTTTTCCTGCCTTTTGACTAAATATTTTAAATATCAAATTTCAAAATGTATGTATGTTTTCTTTCTCAAAATAAATAGAGTAACCATAACAAAATTGAAAATATGGAGATGGAAGGTTTTGCCTTGCTGTATATGTCCATATATATATATATATATATATATATATATATATATATATATATATATATATATATATATATATATATTTGCAATACATACTGAGTGTTCTCTTGTCTTGGACTTTCTGGGTTTTGACCTTTTGCCTGTCCATTGTCTCTGGAGTTTGCCTGCTCCTTGATAGTTGCTAGTTAAAATTCTGCGCTGACCCCGGACTGTTTCTTGGATATCCTTTTTGTGATTAGAGCTGGTTTGTTCGTGATGTTAATGCCTTTATTCAGGGCAGGAATGGCTAAGACAAGAAAGAAGGCCCACCCACTTTTATCATAGACCCTGTCTAAAATGACTGATCCAGTTTTCTTCTTACTACTACGACAGTGTTCAGAAATAAATCCCAGCAAAAATGGAAGTCCATTTAATAGATATCTCCAGGACATGACAAACCCGGCTCACGGCGATGCAAAAGCCCTTGGTCGTGCTGTAAACCAGCTGATATAAGCAGGGCTTGTGTTTTTCGTTTGTTTGTGTTTCCCACAAGCCCATCTGCTAATAACAGAAGGATATGAGGAAGTTTATTGTTTCTATGCATTATGTGATGTGGACATTGCGCCCATCATGCCTGTTTGCACATCACGTCTTCGTTTGCGGGTTGCCTGTGGCGATCAACTTCAAAGCTTTGCCCAAGACCCAAATAATATGAATTCAGCAAAAAACAGCGGCCCTCCGTCAGCATTTCAGCGAAGAACAACGACTCTCGCTTCCTCCAATCTGACCGCAATCAAGCTAACTTTTCCTGTATGCACCAACGGGACACCGTTCAAGATTCACTTTCTCACACTTTCACTTCATCTTTTATTCCACACACATACACATCATTAAGGCAGGGAAGCAAAAGAAAAAACGTAAGGCGTAAATTACTCCGAGGGGTCAGCGAGTTTTGCAGGCCTGACGTGCAGACAGTTGCAGGTAAACAGGTGAGGTATTTCAACCCTTTTTTCCTTCCAAATGTTACACAGCCAATTACCCAACCCACTCGGTAGTACTCTCCCCTTTCACATGTAATGCAGCCTCCGCCCGTGTGGTCACCGGGCAAGCGGAAAGCGCTAGGTACCCAGCTCTGATGCATGGGTTTAGCAGACGCCCGTGCCAGCCAGCATCACACTGAAGTGATGTGGGGGCGAGAGAGAGACATCAACTCACCCAGAGAGAGAGCAGGGCCGATTGTGCTCTCTCAGGCTCCGGCTGCTGATGTCAAGCAGCATGAGTAAATATACTCTTCTTACACTTCTTAGAAAAGTAAAGATGCTACAAGTGGTTCTTTAAAGTTGTGGTGCTTCACTGACACTGCGTATACTAAGTCATATTCATATAAAAATAAAACCCTGTCATTTCTGTATCCAGAAAGTGTCCCAAAGTGCAAATTACGCTGCCTGTCGAGGGAGCCCAGGAGCAAGACATACCAATTCTCCATAATGTAGCTTTAAGCGACCTCAAAGCATGGTTCTTTCTGATACCAAAAGTTGTTACTTAATGGAATTGCTCAAAGAACCATGCCTGCCTGGCACCAGTGAGGGCAGACTAGCACACTGCCGCAGAAGCAACATCGCCATGCAACCAATGCGCCTGGACAGAAGCGCCGCATTCCCAGCTCCAACGCACCAGCTTGCAGACGCTGTGGACACTACCCAAGCCAGACCTCAGATTTTCCAGAACACCATCTACCCACACTGGAGAGAGCAAAGCGAACTGTGCTCTCTCGGGGCCTCGGTTGCTGATGGCTAACAGCATGACCAGAATTGGAACCAGCGATCCTCTGATCCACAGCGACGGTGCCTTAGTCCACTGGACCACCTGGGGCCCAGAACCTTTTCTTTTTAAGAGTGCAGTGTGTCGTTTGTCTCCAACTTTAACACTATCCAAGCCAGACTTCAGATTTTCTTCCAAATATTAATTGGTTACAGGACTGACCCTTGTGGGACACCACACCAAGGTCTAGCTTACTTTGTCCTTCTGGAATGTGTTGATGATACATCAAGCACCAAGACGCCAAGACCAAGTTGACCAAGACACATATAGCTTCTTTGTTGTCTTTACTTCCTGTTTTGCTTAACCGTCTTATGCTTTCACACCAGAAACAGAAAGCTAATCATGCCAGAGCTCCATTGCTGCAACAGGTGGTAAACACACTACGTGATATAACATAAAGTCTTAAATTGTGCAACGTCAGACGTGGCTTAATGACCTCAGACAATGTACAGGTTTAGTAACGTAATAGGCAAATCTCCAGCTTTAAGCTCAGCGAATTAGACCTATAGTATGAGTCATGGGCATATCTCAGTTTCAGTGTTGGTTAACCAACTCATGCTGAGACAAAATTTTAAAAAGCTACCATCTACTCTTCTACATTGATAATATGATGGTATTTGGTTCTCTACTTTGATAATATGATGGTATTTACTCTAATGAATCAATTCCACAACAATGAAAAGTATGTCCAAAACTGCTGACCCACTTCACTTGACTCAACACATGGCTCAACTACTCTAATGAGTTAAAGGGGACACCCAGAATGTCTCACGGGCTACGTCCACACTGTGTGAAGCCAAAAAAAGAAGATATTTTTCGATCTCTAAACAGTTCTGACCTATCAAGACCTCTGAAGGTGTCCTGTGGTATCTGGCACCAAGACGTTGGTCCATGGATCACATCAGTGAGCCTTCTGAGCTCATAACCCTGTCGCCAGTTCACCACTAGTCCTTCCTAGGAGCATTTTTGGTAGGTACTGTACTGACCACTGCATACCGGGAACGCCCCACAAGACCTGTCTGATGCTTTGGAGATGTTCTGACCCAGTGATCTAGAACATCACAGTTTAGGTCTTCTCAAAGTTTCTCAGATTCTTGCTCTTGGTCACTTTTTCTACTTCCAACAGATCAACTTCCAAAATGCCTAGATCACTGGGGAGTAGGCAACGCTTGGTTATGGGCCTTGCATGGCATGCAGTGTCCTCATCATATCCAGGCCACTTATCCATTATCGCATCAGAAAGATCCTAACTGAGCTAAAAACTGATAACTCATAAGGTAATGGTTGGTTTGTAATGTAGGCTATTTTTAGGCACGTCAATTCCAAGACCGTGGAGAACATAGACCAGCAGTTCCAAGCCCTGGTCCAGGTGCCATATCTCTGTAGCCCGTCATGAGCTGAATGTTAGAAGAGAGGGAAGCCATGCTAAAGCATGCAGCAGGATTGATTGGGAAACACTGCTGGAGTGTTGTGATTGCACCAGAGCGATCGCCTGCCGTCCATTCCCAGACCAAACAAGGGCCTGTGCGTGTGAAAAAAACGGAACTCATCTCATGACATCACGCTCACGCCATCTCTCTAAATAGTCTGACTCTTTATTTCTTTGTTTCCCACAAGCTATGGCTGAAGTGGAGACAAAAGCGGAAGTTTGTACTTTTCTTTGAAAGTCTGGCCTGCACTGGCCGATACGTCAGACCTGGGTCCCGAAAGCGGACGTCTAGCGCAGGGGAAAGCAACAGGCCAACCGCAGAGAAACGCCAACCATCTATAAGAGTGCAAATAGGCTTAGGATTCAACTGAGCTCCTAACTCTCTTAATGGAGAGTTAATTGGCTTGATTTGCGTATGACTCATGCTAATGCTTCATAGACGTCTGGCTAATCTAAGCGCCGGGATTTGTGAAATGCAGGCAGTTGAGGCAGTTGTGCTGCGTTCCTCATAAAGCTTCTCGTGAGTTGTGAAATAATCTGGAATTAAAAGACAGCGTAAGTCTTCGTTGTTCGTGAGCTCAGCAGGACGGGATAGGCTCAGTAACGCTTGTGGAAGCTCTGGTGTTGCATCTACACTTTCTCTGGTTTTCCAGGAGACGTGTGGGATGTACCAAGCTGTGTTCTTGGTAGACTCGCTGAAAGCAGATCTTCCTCCAAACGTTGAGGCATCATGAAGTCATTGAGACCTGTGAAATGTTGCCCTCTTGTTTATGTGGAACTGCTACTTGAAACTTTACCCTACATATTGTGACTAATTAAGACTTGCACAATATCTTTGGGCAAGATTCTTGATGTTCTCAATGTTTCACTCCAATTTTGACCTTTTATTTTTGGATACTGGGGAGAGTAAAGTGTAATTTAACTATTAAACAAACAATCCAATCAAATTTAACCCCATAAACAAATGTAACCCTATGGTCCACTGACGGGCCGAAAGTGTTCTTACAACGTCTAGAAGCCCCACCAGTTTGTACAGAAGTCCCCGTACTTACTGAGTAATATGCTGTTAAGGAGTTAACAGATTTAACAGACATGGGTATCGAACTCACAACCCCATGGTCAAAAAGATTTTTCATCAGTACATCAGTACAACAGAACAGACGTTTGTCACAGTCACTGCGTCGTCACGTTCAGCTCTGAACAGCAGCGTTATCGAACCTCCACCTGCACCATTTAACGCCGAGAGCTCGCCGTTCTCAGCTTCCCTCAAAAACCTTCACTGGGCTTCAGCACAGCCATCAGGAGAGCAGTTAGCATGTCTGGAAGTCCCTCCAACATGAACGAAAAGTTCTAAGCATTGCCTGCATTTTTACATTAAGCTCCTCACCAAGTGTGTAGGGGCAGTGGTGGCTCAGCGGTTAGAGCGCCGGGATGTGGGTTCAATTCCCGGGCTCGGCAAGCTGCCACTGTTGGGTCCTTGAGCAAGGCCCTTTACCCTCTCTGCTCCCCGGGCGCTGGAGTTGGCTGCCCACCGCTCTGGGTGTGTGTGTACTCACTGCCCCTAACACACAGGTGTGTGTGTGTGTGTGTGTGTGTGTGTTCACTACCAGATGGGTTAAATGCGGAGGACACATTTCGCTGTACACTGTACAGTGACAAATACGTGCACCTTTACCCAAAAGACCTGGCGCTAAGGGGTTCTGACCCGGCACTGAGGGTTCTGACCCGGCTCTGAGGGCTCTGTTTCTCAAGGGTTTTAACCAAAACCTGCCGAAACAGTTTGATTGGATACTGAATAAATTTAATAAGTTTAGCGTTTAGCATTTTAACCACAAACAGGAGTGAATCTGTCCCACCGTTCAGCCCCGCGTTCACTCCACTTCAGTTCAACTCTCTTTTATTGGTTGCTTCATTAAAAATGACACATGATGGGCGGAGCTTTTCATGTTTAAACTGGTTGGAGCCTCAGCCATTGATTACAACGCAACCTGAAGCCATTTAACACCAGTATTTATGCTTCCGCATTAATGAACACGGAAGTGTGATAACGGTCTATTTAACCTTTGCATTTAACCCATCTATTACAGTGAATACACACACACACACTAATGACCGGGGCAGTGAACACACACACGCCTCGAAGCAGTGGACAGCTTTCAGGGAGCAATCAGAGGTTTGGTGCCTTGCTCAAGGGCTCCCCAGTCGTGAACATTTGATGGGGGAGAAAGCACAGTTCCTTCAATCTCCCTTCCCCCACTTCCTGCCAGTTCAGGGAATCGAACCAACAACCTTCCGGTCTAAGGCCCACTTCTTTACACTTTCTAAAGTTTCATTTAACCAGTACCTACCAAAAGTGCTCAGAGGAAGGACTAACCCTAGGCTCATTGATGCTCATGGAGGTCCCATCTCCCATCTCACGACTTACAGGAATTGAATCTGCCTTGGTGTCAGATACCACAAGCGCCTTCTGAGGGGCGCCGACAATATTAGACGGGTGGTTTTAATGTTATGGCTCCACATTTTCACCATCTCAAGGTTTGCCATTATTGGACCAACCCCTCCACTCATGATAACAAGGCCAAGCTCGGCTTGGACTGCACAAATGTTTGTGGACACCCCTTCTGATTAAAGCATTCAGCTACTTGCACACTTACACAGCTTGTGTAGTCTATGTAGAGAAGTACTGCCAATAGAATAGGACTCTCTGGAGCAGTTAAACATCATGAACCTATTGGCACCATGCTGTCTAATAATGCCAGGTGTGGGCTAGAGGGGTATAAAGCCCCCCAGCATTGAGCTGTGGAGCAGTGGAAGAGGGATGTGTGTTCTCTGGAATGATGTAGTCTAGTCTGGACAGTAGAGACTTTGGACCCAAGTCAATTCACACCAGCTAGGGACATCTGCTGAATGGACATCCAAGCCCTTCTGTAAGTCACTCTGGACTCAAGTATGAGAACTCAAGCCCACTCATATTTCTCTCTGCAGTCTAGATTACCTCAGCCTGCAAGGAGCATTTCCTCCACAGACTTATCAATACCATCAGTGCAGTTGTGTGCAATTACATGCATGTTATTAACGTGAGCAATGTTCTGGGTGAGAGCAGGAGCCAGGCCATGAAATCTTGTGGCGTAAGACATAAAGTCTCCACATGGGTCTCTTTAGAGAGCCTCCTGTGCAGGTTTTCGGGGTGGCAGGGTACAAAATAAGGGAAGGGGGGGGGGGGGGGGTGCTGCGCTGAAGGGGTTTGGCGGTTAACCCCAAATACTGGAGGAAGTAACATCCCTCATGTGTGTGTGGGTGCCTTTAAAGCTCTTTCAAGAGGGGCTCCACGGGAAGTGAGGGGGAGGAGGAAGTCCTGTAACTGCCCCCAGAAACATGTCGCCAGGAAGCAGGGAGGAGGAGTGTGGACCACCCAGAACGAGTGGTGGTTGGGGGGGGGTACAGGTAGAGGAAGAAAGCGAAGGAGCCGCGGTGGGGAACAGAGGGGCGGGGAGATAATCATCTTACATTAATAATCATCTTACATTAACTTACGCTTCAAGACAAGAGTGGTTAGCCGGCGTGGCTAAACTTCAGGTGCAAACTTGCCCCAGTTTTCTTACCATAGAGCCGCCAAAAAAAGCTTTGGTTGGATTCAGTGAATCAGTTTTACTGGTTTGTTGAAAAGAACCAGTTCAAATGAATGGATTAGCAAAGTTCCAAAGTTGTTATTTAGATCCTATAGTAGTTCCTTCTACTGGTTCTTTAAAAAAAAAAAACACTCAGTTTAAGGCATTCCAGTTTAAACTGCTTTGAGGACACTAGCACAGCAAAAGTATGAGATCCTTAATAAACTTCTGGAGGTTCTTCAATTTGAAACTGTGGAGGAACCTCTTAAGGTGCTTTGATAAACCCTCAGGAACCTTTAGGAACCTTGGGGAACCTTCAGGTTCAATTTGAAACTGTGGAGGAACCTCTTATGGTGCTTTGATGAACCTTCAGGAACCTTCAGGAACCTTGGGGAACATTCAGGTTCAATTTGAAACTGTGGAGGAACCACTTAAGGTGCTTTGAGGAACCTTCAGGAATCTTCAGGAACCTTGAGGAACCTTGAGGAACCTTCAGGTTCAATTTGAAACTGTGAAGGAACCTCTTAAGGTGCTTTGAGGAACCTTCAGGAACTTTGGGGAACCTTCAGGTTCAATTTGAAACTGTGGAGGAACCTCTTAAGGTGCTTTGAGGAACCTTTAGGAACCTTGAGGAACCTTCAGGTTCAATTTGAAACTGTGGAGGGACCTCTAAGGTGCTTTGAGGAACCTTCAGGAACTTTGGGGAACCTTCAGGTTCAATTTGAAACTGTGGAGGAACCTCTTAAGGTGCTTTGAGGAACCTTTAGGAACCTTGAGGAACCTTCAGGTTCAATTTGAAACTGAGGGGACTTCCTTAGGGGACTTCCTCAAGTCATTAAACGACTAGGAATCCACTGCATCCATCCACAGACTTCAACCTGTTGCTGGACCAAACCAAACACACCCCAAAACACACATGCCATTTGCGCTGACCTGCCTTTGAGTGAGGTCATGGGTGGGAAGGATGGGGTCAGCATGGTCTGTACAGGCTGTGGAGGGAGTTTGGATGGGGAGAAGTACAGGATATATTGGAGGCTACCGTAGGGTAAAAGGTGCTGCAGTATTGGACATGTACTACGTGCTAAGTTTTTATTGGCTATTGACGAGACCTCTTCAGATTAAGTTGCTGACCAGTAGCGACTACTAGATTACGCTCAGAGGGTGGTTAAAAAATGTAAAAATCATACATGTTGATATGAGTCTGCACTCCTCACACACTACTCCATACTTTCTCCAACTGTCGACTCTGAAAGAATCTGCAGGCTAAAGCCAACCAGCATAGACTCAGCCAGGCTGAGACAATCGAGGCAAACATCAGGGTAAAAATCGTGTAGCGTAACCCTCTCTTCGGCCCACAGTTCAAGCGTTCAGTTCACACTTCATAAACCCTAAAACTAAGCCCTGTGGGATGCCACAAAATGTGCTAAACTAAATGGCTACTGAATTACACATAATAGTTCCTACGTTAGGACCGATCAGTCCTAGCGTGCTGAGTGGTTGTTCTTTTGCATTGCTAGATCCCCAGTGAGCAGCCAGCGGCGACAGTGGCAAGGAAAAGCTCCCTCAGAGCTGGAGGAAGAAACCTTGGGAAGAACCGAGACTCTGTTTATAAAGAACTATTTATAAAATATTGATAAAAGTTACTAAACCATCTATACTGTTGAACTGCTCTGGTGTGCAACACATTCATGATCATAATCTAATAATCATGCTGTAGTATAACTTAATATAGTCACGGCAGTGATGGCCAGAGTAATGAGAGTAATGGTGGTAATAATAATAGTGATAGTTAAGAAATAAAAAAACATGAGAATCTGAGGAAGCAGTGCAGTAGACAACGCTTCCTCACATTGGGCTTCAGACTACATGCACATGAGCAGTTAGTGACAGGAAGAGCGTGGGCCTAGACATAGCACCCAACATAGGACCCAACCAGTCTGATTGCTAAATGTGTGGCCCAACCACTGCTATCACACAAGTCATAGTGTGAAGCGAGACGATCCACAGTGGATGAGTCACCTGACCACCAAGGTCATGTCTGAAGATATCAGCTGACAGGTGAAGAATTGATATTGGTCGCAAGGCCAAGTGGAAGCAATGGAAGCAAGCAGGGATTGTTCATTAGTCGACAACCAATACAGCCCAGCATGTTGACGTTTATTGGCGTCTACTTTAACAAAATAAGCTGTTTGTAGTTGTTTTTTATGAATGTAGTTGCTCTTCAGGACTTGATGCAACTTCAGGAGTTGATTGGGGAGGAAGGGTGATAAGAAGCTTTCATTCAAACCATAAAAAAACACAATTTTTATTCTTTTAAATGTAGCATTACTGTAAGTGAGGATCTGAACCCCTATCTTCAGCGAACAAGGCGGTAAAAAATACCCTACGCTCAAAATGAGGTTGGGTTCCTCAAGGGTTCTTTATACAAAGCAATGGATAATTACAACTCAATGTTCATTGTAGGAGCATGAAATACAAGGAATGATGAAGCATGGGCCTCATCTAGGTTGTACGCCATCCCAGTAACAACATATGCACAAACCAACCCATAGCCCATGCCCACCTAGAACCCACCTAGTCCATGTTCCACCCATGTGAGCCCCACATGAGCATGTTGGCTGGGTTGCTATCGAATTGACATGGGCCCCTGAGTTATAGGTCTGTTCAAAAGTTTGCATTATCAGTGTTTATGGGCAGGATTTCCAACATTATGGAGCATATGGTGCCCTATTGCAGCAGTGGGGAGCAGAAAGCGGCACATGTTGCTGACCCCTGCACTTTGTTTTCCATAAGAACCTTCGTGTTGTAGTTTTACTAGATCTGTATTCCCAGCCATCCTTTCCTTCCTCCATAAATCATCTTCGGCAACATCCGGGATGTCTCCTTCAGACAGCTTCAGAAACACCAAACTCTTGCTGACTGTTGTGTTTTACAGGCATACTGAGGGGGAAATTTTGCATTATGCAAACATGAATGACTCCTGAGTGCTTTGATGAACTGTCGCTTAACAGGAAAGCTTGATACGCTATAGGCGATGTATGTTGTCAGACCCGTGGGCACAACCGATGAAGGCAATTGGATAGAGGCCATGACGCATTACTGTAGGCTACAACGAGAAAAGGCTTGATCTGTAAATCAGCGATAGATTCTGCTCAGATAAGCTTGACAGGTTGGGTAATGTTAGGAAAACCTTTTTGCAGCAAAGGAACGGGGCGGATCTTTATCTGCCGAGTGTTTGGAGTGTTTGACACTGCTGTTCAATGAAAAGATCGCTGTAAATCCAGTAAGGGCATGCAGAGGAGTCATTTACTGTCATTTGTAAATGCACTTCCTGTTGGTTTTTGTTGAGGCTGGTCAGAAGTTGGAGCAGTTCTTGCTCAACTTTGCTCAGATTTGGAATTAACCAATAGATTGCACAGCATGGTCCCTTACTGTCCCTCATCGTCCCTCTACATGCTGGCCTCCTGTAACAGGTTCCGTCAGCTAAACTTGAGGTAGAAAGTAGTACAGGGTGAACGTAGACCGTAGACTGTCCTTTTATTGGACAGTAACTGTAAAAAAATGTTAAAATCAAGCCAATTTGAATTGAGAGAGTTGTTTTGAATTTCTCAGTTTTCATTGCCTATTGATGAGACACACTTAGATTAAGTCGCTGACCAGTATGCACTACCAGAGGCTGGTTGATAAAAAAAAAAAAAATCTACTCGATCCTTTCTCCAACTGTCCACTCCAACTGATGAAAATATCTTCAGGCTAAAACCAACCAGCATAGACTCAGCCAGGCTGACTATCCAAGCAAACATCAGGGTAAAAATCGTGTAGCGTAACCCCGTCTTCGGCCCACAGTTCAAGTGTTCAGTTCACACTTCATAAACCCTAAAACTGAGCCCTGTGGGATGCCGCAAAATGTGCTAAACTAAATGGCTACCGAATTTCCATTTCTACATTAGGACTGATAACTGAATAACACACCTAGAGTTCAGCGTGCTGAGTGGTCGTCCCTTTTTTTTGCATTGCTAGATGTGAATGAATGTCCACCTAAAAAAAAAGTAAAGTAAAGGATCTCTTGGGGTGCCCAAATTTCATTGCTTGCTTGAATGATGCTTTTTGGACATTTCACAGTCAAAGACGTGTTGCTATTTTGTTATTGTTGACTTATTGTGAATCTAACAGATGTTCTTAACCTTGTGTCAAACTGTCTTGATTAATGGACCAATAGAAATGCTCCAAAAGGACTTGGAATAAAACATTTGTACACTGGCTTCCATTATAACTAGGATTTTTTCACCTGTAAAGTTACAAGGTTTTTGATTGACAGCGAGGACATAACTATGATTAATCATCAGAAACTAAAAGCTCATTTGTATGAGAACAGTTTGAGAAGCCAGGTGCCCCAAACATCTCAGCGTCAGTTTAGATTCCAACAAAAGCAGTTCTGAGCACTGAGAGCAATATGGATTTGATCTAAAGGCTGATGGTTGCGGAAATGTTTGGCCGCCCTTTCCCTGCATGCGTGGGTCCAGCTGTATGAACGAAAGCCCGGCCATGCTGTAGCCATAATACAGTGGGGGAGAATCTGAGAAAGCAGTGCAGTAGACAACCACCAGTGGAGAAACATTTCCTCACACTGGGCTTCAGACAATTTACTATAATTAAATCAAGCCAACTAGAATTGAGAGAGCGATTTTGGAGTTGAACAGTTGTCTGGGAAAGTTAACTTGATCTTTCAGACCTTAATTTGACCTCCACTGTGACCTGATTAAAGAGCAGTTTCTGAGTGAAACCTCTGGGGTCTACAAACTTGCAGGTGCATCAAATTTGATGTTTCTCAATGTTTGCATTAATATCTTTGTGATAATAAAAATATTGGAGTGCCATTAAAGGCGAATTCAACCCTGACCCTGACCCACCCCCTATAACCCTAACAAAAAATGGAGAGGGTTACTCAACTTACTTTAGTCCTCTAACTCCCATTGTTATTTTTTTTTACTTCAGTTTTGTCAATCGTACATGTTGATTCGAGCCGACCCAAAAACATTGCTTTGGACCCCTAAACTAATCCTGATGACCAGATTTCCAAAAGACATATAAATGTACAGATGACATAATTCTTTCATATTTAAAGCGAGATTTTTTTTTTATTTCTAATAATAAACAGTGTCCAAAGCAAAAGCTCAGGCACCCTTTGCGGTCAGTACTCGGTAGCATCCCCTTTGGCGAGTTTCACAGCTTGTGAATGCCTGGTGTAGCAGCTAAAGGTTCTTTCCATTCTTGGTTGGGGGATTTTCACCCATTCTTCCTTTCAATTCAATTGAAAGTCTTTTGTAGTCAAATAAGGGCTTTGATTAAGCTTTCTATGAATCCTACGACCAGTTGTCTTGGAAAGTTCACTTGATCTTGCAGGCCTTAATTTGACCTCCACTGTGACCTGATTATAGAGCACTCCGGGGTCTACGAACTTGCCGGTGCATCAAACTTAATGTTACTAGATGTTTCCTTTAATATCTTTACAATAATTATAATAATAGTAATAATAATAATAATACAAAAAATAATAATAATGGAGTGCCATTAAATCAAGAAAATGCTGTTAGATCTCAGAGGGTCACTCTGGGTTTACTTTAGTCCATTTTGTTTTACTTCTTTTTCAATTTCTAAACTAATCCTAATGACCAGATTTCCAAAAGGCATAAAAATGTAAATATGACATTGAATTCTTTAATAATTAAAGCCAGTTCTTTTTTAATTTCCAAAAATAAACAGTGCTCAAAGCAAAAGCACAGCCACCCTTTGCGGTCACTTTTCAGTAGCATCCTTTTTGGCGAGTAGCTTGTAAATGCGTGGTGTAGCAGCTAAGGATCTTTCCATTCTTGTTTGGGGGATTTTCCCCCATCTTCCTTGCGAAAGACTTCGAGATCTGTGAGGTTCTTGGACCGTCTCACTGCTTTGCTCATTTGAGGTCTATCCACAGATTGTTCATGACATTGAGGCCAGAGGACTGTGACGAAACCTTCAGCTTGCGCCTCTTGCGGTAGTCCACTGTGGATTCTGAGGTGTGTTTAGGTGTGTTTAAGCTCATCCTCATGGGAAACGTTCCCCGTGTCACTGGTTGCAACACAAGCCCAGAGATTATTGATCCACTCCCATGCTTAACAGTTGGAGAGATGTTCTTTTCATGAAATTCTGCACCTACCAATTTATCTTTGCTCACTGCTACCAAACAGTTTACAGTCTACTGGACTCTGGATCACCACCCCAGAGTCTGCTAAATGTTCTTGAAGGTTTTTTTGCTGTCAAATTTGCATTTCTGGCCATCCTGCAAGACGTTCTCTTGGTCTCAGCTTGACCTTTACTGATTCTGTTAACTGCCGTTTCAGTTATCTTCTGAAAGTCTGAAAAGAGGATCTTAGAGGATCCCATGGCTGCTGATTGTTGGGACAAGACTTGAAGAGTCCGAAAATTGATAAAGCTTTAGAATTTGGGCCTTTTCTAACAGTGATTGTGAAAAAAGCCACAACCCTAGTAAGTCTGAGACCTTACTAAAGGATCTCTTGGGGTGCCCAAATTTCATTGCTTGCTTGAATGATGCTTTTTGGAGATTCTTCACAGTCAAAGACATTTTGCTATTTTGTTGTTGTTGACTTATTGGGAATCTGACAGATGTTCTTAACCTTGTGTCAAACTGTCTTGATTAATGGACCAATAGAAATGCTCTTAAAGGACTTGGAATAAAACATTTGTACACTGGCTTCCATTATAACAAATTTTTTACCTGTAAAGTTACAAGGTTTTTGATTGACAGCGAGGACATAACTATGGTTAATCATCAGAAACTAAAAGCTCATTTGTATGAGAACAGTTTGAGAAGCCAGGTGCCCCAAACATCTCAGCGTCAGTTTAGATTCCAACAAAAGCAGTTCTGAGCACTGAGAGCAATATGGATTTGATCTAAAGGCTGATGGTTGCGGAAATGTTTGGCCGCCCTTTCCCCGCATGCGTGGGTCCAGCTGTATGAACGAAAGCCCGGCCATGCTGGAAAGTCCCGGCAGCTCTGACTGGGTCGGCCGGTTCCACTCCCCGAGTTTGTTTCCAGCCATGGGCTGTGAGTCACTGGAGCATCACGGGGCTGAACCACCGTCAGGTGACTCGCAGGCAAAGGGAAGGAGGAGTGATGGGTGTGAAATCTATGAGGGGCAGCACTCAGCCCGGGCCGTTATCAAGCTGGCTGTGGTCACTTATTGCAACAAAAACATGGTTAACAGATCACTGGGTTTATATATATATATATATATGCTCTTGCTTTTTTTCAAATATTGACACCATTGCAGCTCTAGATTGTTTGTTTGGTCTGATTGTGTGATTCAGACTTCAGCATTTTTGATTGGATAAACAGTTTCCATGTAGCAATGACATCATTACAGAATTCCCCATAGGAATGAATGGGATACAAAAGTCTGTGCACCCTCCTTACATCCAAATGATCCAAACACACCACCTGGGATAGCAAAGTAACTTCATAGCAACACCCAAGCAACTATTAAACAACAGCATATCATTTACTTGAAATGCCACAGCAACCACCCAGCAACACAACAGCATCCAGCAAAGCCACAGCAAACATCTCGCAACATCATATCAACCACCTGTGACACCATAGCAACCACCTAGCAACACAATAGTGCCTGTCTACCAATCTACTTGGTAACATTCTAGCAAACACCAGGGATACCATAGCAACACCATAACAACCACCTGCCAATGACTAAACAGGTCAATAACAACTACTTAGTAACCACTTAACGGCAAAAAAACATCAAATCATATCAACCTCCTAGGAACACCATAGCAACCACCTAGAGACCTCTGAGCAACACCATAGCAAACATTTAGTAACATCATAGCAACCACCTAGAGACCTCTGAGCAACACCATAACAAACATCTAGTAACACCATAGCAACCACCTAGAGACCTCTGAGAAACACCATAGCAAACATCTAGTAAAATCATAGCAACCACCTAGAGACCTCTGAGAAACACCATAGCAAACATCTAGTAAAATCATAGCAACCACCTAGAGACCTCTGAGAAACACCACAGCAAACATCTAGTAAAATCATAGCAACCATCTAGAGACCTCTGAGCAACACCATAACAAACATCTAGTAACACCATAGCAACCACCTAGAGACCTCTGAGCAACACCATAGCAAACATTTAGTAACACCATAGCAACCACCTAGAGACCTCTGAGAAACACCATAGCAAACATCTAGTAAAATCATAGCAACCACCTAGAGACCTCTGAGAAACACCATAGCAAACATCTAGTAAAATCATAGCAACCACCTAGAGACCTCTGAGCAACACTATAGCAACCACCTAGAGACCTCTGAGCAACACCATAGCAAACATTTAGTAACATCATAGCAACCACCTAGAGACCTCTGAGCAACACCATAGCAAACATTTAGTAACATCATAGCAACCACCTAGAGACCTCTGAGCAACACCATAACAAACATATAGTAACACCATAGCAACCACCTAGAGACCTCTGAGAAACACCATAGCAAACATCTAGTAAAATCATAGCAACCACCTAGAGACCTCTGAGAAACACCATAGCAAACATCTAGTAAAATCATAGCAACCACCTAGAGACCTCTGAGAAACACCATAGCAAACATCTAGTAAAATCATAGCAACCACCTAGAGACCTCTGAAAAACACCATAGCAAACATCTAGTAAAATCATAGCAACCACCTAGAGACCTCTGAGAAACACAATAGCAAACATCTAGTAAAATCATAGCAACCACCTAGAGACCTCTGAGAAACACCATAACAAACATCTAGTAACACCATAGCAACCACCTAGAGACCTCTGAGCAACACCATAGCAAACATCTAGTAAAATCATAGCAACCACCTAGAGACCTCTGAGAAACATCACAGCAAACATCTAGTAAAATCATAGCAACCACCTAGAGACCTCTGAGCAACACTGTAGCAACCACCTAGAGACCTCTGAGAAACACCATAGCAAACATCTAGTAAAATCATAGCAACCATCTAGAGACCTCTGAGCAACACCATAACAAACATCTAGTAACACCATAGCAACCACCTAGAGACCTCTGAGAAACACCATAGCAAACATCTAGTAAAATCATAGCAACCACCTAGAGACCTCTGAGAAACACAATAGCAAACATCTAGTAAAATCATAGCAACCACCTAGAGACCTCTGAGAAACACCATAACAAACATCTAGTAACACCATAGCAACCACCTAGAGACCTCTGAGCAACACCATAGCAAACATCTAGTAAAATCATAGCAACCATCTAGAGACCTCTGAGCAACACTATAGCAACCACATAGAGACCTCTGAGCAACACCATGGCAATCATCTAGTAACACCATAGCAAGCATATAGCAGCATCATATCAGCCACCTAGCAACACCATAGCAACCGCCTAAAGAACTATGCAACACCATAGCAACAACCTGGAATATCAGCCTTTCTGCATTATTTCAGGAAATGAACTTTTCTTGTTTTTTTGAACATATTATTAATATTTCCCTTATATTTTTAATATAATAAATTTAATATAATAAAGGGGTTTACAGTATTAATGTTAATATTAATATCTATATCAATATGAATAATTACTTGCATATGAAAAAGACGAGCAATGCTCTGACTGTTCCTTCCTGGACCAGGACTCACTTTCTCTGACAACACAGCCCGTCAGGAGTATTTGCGGAAGACTGTAAATGTAAGAAATGTAACAGTTAAGTTAATTACATTGTAATTACGTTGTAATAATATGTAATGTATAGAAATCAGCAGTAACTCTACATGTCAGAGGGTTAAATCAGGGAAGTGTAATTAGCTCGTGGTAAACAAGCGTGCTTCAGGGTGTCCTCTGAGGGCGTGGGTCAGCCTGTCCCGCATGACACTGTTCACCAGTTGTCTGTCAGGTGACGCATCAGGCAGACTCAAGGTGTTCCGTTTACCTGCTCGGGGCAGGACTTCAGAGAGAGCTGGAAGAAGTGACTGTGACCAGCTTGCCAAATCAGAGCGCGGCGTGTGGGTAGACTCGGCTTCCAGAAACAAGGCCCTTTTCCAGACACGGATTAAAGCCCGGATGATGACACATTACTATTGGAAAATGCGCCACAACAATATGGTCGTTTTCAAGTACTGTTTTTACTATTCCAGACTGATCGGAACAAACTCCTCACAAATAACCTCAGACTAATTCAAGCACTGAGCTCGGAGCTGGTTTGAGGAACAAGAATGGAAACCGTAGATGAACAATTTTCTGTCACCATTTAATAACTAGTTCATTTTGGCGTTCTGTGCAGCCGGCTAGCTTCTTTATCACAGAGACGTTCCTGGATTAATATTCCAGAGTGAAGCATCTAGCATGACTTCACTGAATATCAGTGACTCAGTAACTCTAAACCCATTAAGATTTGGGTGTATTGGGGCAGTGGTGGGTTGCGGGTTCAATTCCCGGGCTCGGCAAGCTGCCACTGTTGGGCCCTTGAGCAAGGCCCTTTACCCTCTCTGCTCCCCGGGCGCTGGAGTTGGCTGCCCACCGCTCTGTGTGTGTGTGTACTCACTGCCCCTAGTTCACTAGTGTGTGTGTGTGTGTTCACTACCACAGATGGGTTAAATGTGGAGGATACATTTCGCTGTACAGTGACAAATACATGCACCTTTACCTATTTTGCTTTACATTTCTCTGTTTGGGTTATAGATTTCTTCAGTCATTTTGAGCTGTCTGGATGTCCTCAGTGCTCTCACAGGATTTATTTATATTATATATTAAAATTAGAAACATTATTTGGCAAGCTAGCATATTCAAACTGTACTAACTGCATATGACATTGGATTTGGTCTTTAGCTGTATCAGGAATTCAGGAATGTGCTGATTTATGAACATCAGTAAAAACTGCAAGGTCTAATAACTTACCAAACCTACTGTTGTATATATTATTATTATTATTATTGTTGTTGTTGTTGTTGTTGTTGTTGCCGTTGTTGCTGTTGTTGTTGTTGATGTACCTAAGTAAAAGATGAAAAATATATCAATCTAATAAATAATAATATATATAGATATATAACATAGATATTCATGTATTCATATATAGAAGTAGGAGGATAAGGAGTATTTGTTAATTAGTAGTCATATTTATAATAATATATTATAATTCATCTTATATTTATTTTATATATAACTAGATCAGTTAGTAGTAGTGGTAGAAGTAGTAGTAGTAAAAGTAATACTGTTATTAACTAATATATTAACTGTGTTAACTATCACTAATTCAGAAATGTGCTGATTTATGGACATCAGTAAAAACTGCAAGGTCTAATAACTTACCAAATCTACTGTTTTTAAATATTAGGCTATTATTATTATTGTTATTTTTATTATTATTATTATTATTATTATTATTATTATTATTATTAATGTTGTTGTTGTCAAAGAGGATGATGTACCTCAGTAAAAGAGGAAAACATATATATATATATATATATATATATATATATATATATAAAACTAATACAAGTATAAAAGTATTAGTTGACAACAGTTGTTATTAACACATTTACACATTTAACACATATTATTATTAGTAGTAGTAGAAGTAGAAATAGTAGTAGTATTTGTTAATTAGTGTTAATTATGAATTACATAATACATTTATTTATTTAAATAGATCCGTAAGTAGTAGTACTAGCAGTAGTAGTAATAGTAATACTGTTAATGACTGACTGTATCAATTAATACTTACTTTTTTGTAAATGTTGTATTTTATTTTATTTATTAGTAGTATTTTATTATTGTGTATTTTATTAGCTATATATAAATCATCTAATCATTTAATAATAATGTATAATATTTTTACATACAGTAACAACAACAACAATATTATTAATAATAATAACAATAATAAATGCTCATTATTACTCAGCTGTTTTTGAGGGAACTGCACTTAGAGACACTAAAGATTACCCAACCTTAAGTTCCTTGTTTGTAAATCTGTCAGTGTGATTAATGAATCTGGCCCTGTACTGTACGTCCAGTCGGCAAGCATTCAGCGTTCAGCACACGGCTAGCTTTCTCATGATCAATAACTCACATACTAATAATCTATATCACCCATATGATCCCACTCCTCTCTTACCGTCTCCTTTCTGCAGATATTCAGCTTTTTATTTTAATAACAAAATATTTCAACAAAGATATTTAAGATATATCAAGATATTAAAAAACAAAAACAACTTATTCCTGCATCTGAAACAGCCGTGCTGCTGCTTTAATGAGCGAGCAAAGAGGCTTTAATCATTAGAAACATCACACACACACACGCACACACACCACTGTCTCGAAGCATGTCTGCCACAGTCATTCCATTAATGAATGGGCGTCAAATACGAGCTGCTAATATCAGGCCTTTGCAACCAGACAGCGCTCTCCTTTCGGTGGGCGATTGGACCAGCGCATCATCACTGGGCAAATATTTGTTTTGAAGTCTCTGTGGACAGAAGGGGAGTGTTCCTAATCTCAGCAGTGTTGAAACGTTTCTTTGTCATCAGGCCTCAGGGCCGCGAGCAGCCGCTAATTAATTGTGAAAGTTCAGCAGCAGCAGCAGCAGCAGCAGCACTCAGATCCTGCCCAGCGTTTCTTTGCTTTTCTGTTGTTGTTGTTGTTTTTTGCACTCAGGCATCTCGCTTAGTCACAAGGTTCGAGTTTCTATTGTTCAACGACCAACCTGTCGGAACAATGCTCGATGCTGGCCTGTGGTGTAGGAGCATTAGCCAGGAATCCGGCAAGCCTCTTATATCATTCCAGCACTGAGGCCTTCCAGCCGTGGCTGTGCTACGCCATGCTACGCATGTGTGTCTGGTTTCATTTCATGCAGCCGCCCACGTGCAGCATGTTATTGACACACGCCGGAGTCCATTCGCTAAATGCAACTTGCTGAGTGGCTTAGCGCTTGTGAGTCCCCGGCGAGGTCAGGCAGACAGTGAGTTTTAATTTCCCTCGTGTTTGGTCGAGTGTGAAAAATCTCAACATGACTCACACCTCTCGCGCCTTTCGTAACTACCTTGTTTTCGTCTCCGCATTAAGTAGAATGCTTAGCATCTGCTCAGTTTAGCTCCAAGGGGGGAAAAAGCAGATGTGGTTTCATTACTGACTTGACTTGACCGGAACACGATCGGTTTCCACGGTGACGAGTCACTCGCTCGCCGCTGTCACTGTCAGCTGTCTGTCAGTCACCAGCGATGGTGACCGATGCTCGCTCGGTGGTTATGAGGCTGCGGCGCCATTTATTCTAAACAGCAGTAACCTGCTCTGTTACTGTTAGAGCCTAAATGACAAAAGTATTGGGACACCTGCTTATTCCTTCATCGCTTCTTCTGAAATCGAGGGTATTAAAAAGAGCTCATCCTGCTTTTATGGAGCAGATGTCTCTACTGCCCATGGAAGACGGCTTTCTACTAGGTTTTGGAGGAACACTGCTGTGAGGATTTGGTTGTGCTCAGCATCAAGAACTTTACAACAAGATCAACAGCCCATTTTATCCATCCTCAACTTCCCAGCTCATCCCAGAAGTGCTGGATATTGATGGAGAACACAGGTCTTCCACTGCTCCACAGCTCAATGCTGTGGGGCTTTGTACCCCTTTATACCCCATACCTGGCATTAGGCAGCATGGTGCTAATAGGTTCATGTCTGTTAATCTGCTCTAGAGAGTCCTATTCTATTGGCAGTACTATTCGACATGGTCTAGGCAAGCTATGTGTGTGTTTATGTATTTCCACATCTGTGTTAGCTCAGCACAGAATAGGATGCGATTTAAAGTAGTCGAATGCACTTATTCGAAGGGGATGTCCACAAACTTTTGGCATTTGGACATATAGTGAATTAGGAGCTGCAATTTTTTTTGTCTTTTCAGCCAGTGCTGAAACAAAACAACAAAAAAAACCCTGTCCCGATGCCAGCAGCCGCTAATAGAGAACCGCCTCAAAGAACCTTGTGTAGTGTCTTGGTTGATTTCACTGACAGTCTCGCTTTTCAACAAGTGCTGGTACCATATAAGGTCATGTATGCGTAGGTGTCTGCCCCGCATTGCTCTCAGATACAGAAGCGAGGATGTCACAGCAGTTCTCTCTGATAAATCCCCTACAATGACACAGTGGAACTGCCCGGCCCACGCCCTTAAAGCTGCCCTCTTCACGCAGTCTGGCGGCTAAGCTGTAAAGCCGGCCGGGATTTGTTGCCCTGTTGCCGTTCTCGCTTTAAGCTCGGGGTATGTCTGTGTTTTGGTAAGAGTGGCAAAAGGATTAAGCCTGCAAGCGCTCTAGCTAGAACAGTTTCTTTCGAAGGAACCTGAGCTGCCTGAGGTAATCGCCCCTTCATCTCACCTGAGACTCTCCAGTGAAACTCTTCAGTGCTTCAGGTGATTCCGCTGGCCAGCATTGGAGGGAATTCGACTGCCCAACATATCCAGTAGCTTTAGTTAAAGAAGAATCTGACAGCTGCTTCAAGTCAGTGGTGGGTTTGGTGTGAAACAGGTCCACTGTGGAGAAACATACTGGCTTAGGCCTCAGGCCTCAGGGAATAGCGGTCATCGTGCCACTAGCCAGTTTATTTGCTATCCAAACCCATCAGTGATCCTCAGAAGATGGGTATTCAAACATCAGGCGTCAGGGGTTAAGGGGTGTTCCCCGGGGTGCAGTGGTCAGTACAGACCAAAATTGCTTAAAAGACGAACAACAGGTGAACCACTGCTAGGGTCATGGGTGCCCAAGGCCGTCAGAGGTCTGGAATGGAGCCAATAACTCCAAATAAGACTCCAAAAATCACAATTTATTAAGCAATGGAGGCCAGTAATAGATTTATTAATACATTTATTTCATATATTTCTGCTTTTATTATAATATATATATATATATATATATATATATATATATATATATATATATATATATATATTATGATATCTCTTATAACATACCCTTTGTTTATGTGCTGTGGAATGGATACTTTTTGCTAATTGTTAATGTAAATTAGGGGTGGGAAAGAGAAAAAAAACTAATATTATCTGATTACAATAATAATAATAATAATAATAATGTATGGAAATACTCTCTTATGACTTAAAACTAAATAAACTAAGTTCCAAAATGGAAAAGTTCTTTTTCAAAGCAAAAGGTTCGTCAAAGCACCTTAAGAGGTTCCTCTGCAGTTTCAAACTTGAAGAACCTTCAAAAGTTCCTTAAGAATCGAATACTTTTAACAGTGTACACGTTGCCACAGTCATGGCAAAACCTCGAAGAACATGAACTCCTTGAACTCCTTGAGTGAATGATTCAGCTATGAATACTAATGCAGAAACTACTGTGAATTGTTTAGCATCTTGTGGAGTCCCACAGGGTTCTGTCTTAGGGTCTATGAAACTGTTAATTATGTTCATTATGACTAATTTAGGTACAAGAGGGACAAACTGTGTAAGTGTAGGTTAATGTTCAGGGTCGAATGGGTTAAGTGTTTATCATTCAGCATGACCATCCAACAATCTAAAAAGAATGTGGCTTAAAAATGTTCGGTTGGAAATTAAGGGCATTTTTCATTAACATAATTCTATAAATCCACCATAAACCATTTCCCAGAAGTGTATCTCATACAGAAACCCAGCCAAGCCAAGCTTTACTCAATCACAGTGAGTCTGTCGTCATCTGAGACACCTCCATCTTCATGTGACCGTCCAGTACGGATGACATGCATGCTGTTTCCACAATCTGTGTCTCATGGGCAGAGCCACAGCCTGGGCTAGGCTCACTCTTTATTTTGGGTGCATTGGCACCGTGTTATTAGGCTTGGACCCAGATTTTATCTCTATTCAGAACTACCCCCCCAACCACCACCACCACCACCACCCTCTGCTCTCTGAGAGACAGATCCCAAAATATGATCTATGTACTGTAATTTCAGGAGGATGTAGTGGAAGCAATGAGACATCCTATATAGAAGAATTGAGTGGGTGCTCTTCTCTCTGTTTCAGTATTGCTCTTAACATGCACTGGCAAACTGGATCTCTAAGAGATGTTAAGACACGTGGCTTCAGGTCAGGACAAGGCTGAAGGTCCCTCCAGGACAAAAGAGGGACAATAAGGATATATCTATATAAGCCTATATATCAATTTAGCACATAAGCTTGGCTAGGCTAGCCTCATCGAGCTTATTAGCTAGCTGAGAAAACAGTCAGAAGACAGCAGATCTTCCATGAAGTTGCTAGGAGGAAGCATCTGCCTATATAATCAATGGTTTGTCCCAAAGGTCCTGCAACCAGTGGTAGCTGACCTATGTTAAGACATGTGGCTTCAGGACAAGGCTAAATGTCCCTTCAGGACAAGACAGGGACAATGCGGAGCAGATTTCTCAGTTTAGCACATAAGCTTGGCTAGGCTAGCCTCATCAAGCTAATTAGCTAGCTGAGAAAACAGTCAGAAGACAGCAGATCTTCCATGAAGTTGCTAGGAGGAAGCATCTGCCCACATAAGCAATGGATTGTCTCAGAAACCCAGCAACCAGACACATTGTGCTGAATCTGTTCTACTTAATTTATGCGAATAATAATTAGTGATTAATCATTTATGAAAGGGTAGATTCATTAACTGATATCAGTGATGATGAATGGTCCTTCACTGAAGACAGAAAGCCTTAGCAGAGTACTGTTGTTTAGCCCTTCTAGCTTGATAGCCAACAGTGGGGAATCCCCAGGGCCTTCTAAATGTCCAAATGTTTGTGGACACCCCTTCTAATAAATGCATTCAGCTACTTCAAGTTGCACCCACCTGCACACAGCAAAAAAGTACTGCCAATAGAATAGACTATTCTCTGGAGCAGATATTAACATAAACCTATTGGCACAGTGCCTAATGTCAGGCGTGGGCTAGAGGGATGTAAAGCCCCCCAGCATTGAGATGTGGAGCAGTGAAATTGCATTGTCTCTGGAATGATGGTGCTGCTCCATACGATAATTTTAGGTCGGATGAGTTGGGGATGATGAGGTGAGGCAGTGATCATCCAACAACCTGACTTCACTAACGCTGCTGAATGCAGTTAAATCAGTCGCTGAGTGCAATCAAATCAATCCTCACAGCAATGCTCTTGCAAAGTCTAGCAGAAAGCCATCTTTCTTGGACAGCAGAAGACAGACAGTTGCTCCAACCAAAGCTCCTTTGTGAAACCCTCAATATATGAAGAAACAATAAATGAGCAGGTGTCCCAATACTTTTGTCCCTACAAAATATGTAAACAGTACTGTACATAACAGAAGTCAGATGTGATTTGGCACAAAAAGCTTAGTTTGAATGTAACACATGTAATAATAATCAGGGCTTTACAGTGAGTGCAGTGGGGTGAAGACTCCACTCTAGTGTCACTTAGTCACTCTTCATCATCCACTTACTCATCCTTCAGCCGCGGTGCCGACGACCCCTCTTTGAAATTCAAGTAGAGATGACAGAGTGACTGTGCTCGCTCCTTAGAGGTAAAGGACAGGTGTCTTTTACACACCATATAATTAACCGGCATATTGTACACTTTCTGAAAGGTCTGAAAGGTCTTATCATTATTTTTAAATAACCTGTTGTCTCATTTGTTTTATTTTGTTACTGTTACTGTAAGACTGATATGTAGAGGACCACTGTTCTGATTGGCCGCTCTGTATTTTGTCTCAGTTCGGTCAAAGCCTGAGCGCTAACAGGCCGAGCTACAGGCTGAATAGGTGGACAGGTAGACATTGTAAACTTGTTGTTTTTGTGAGATCATAAACACCGGTCATTCAATATTTGGTCTTTGGGGATTTAGTGAAGCTTTAGTTCTTTATACTTATTTATTTATTTAAAGCAAAAATTATGAAATTTTGATTTTCCCACCCATCCAGGCACCACTATACCACTAGCCTGGCCTGGGAACCGCTAAAACATAGAGGTGATCTAGAAGGAGAGGAGCACCATACTGAGGTAGTGGGGTAGTACCTATTTGCACCCCCCACCATTGTTTGCACCTAGGTACCACTGTTGTGGTCAGGACCACGAGCTCTTTAAAGCAAAAAAAGAAAAAAGCCACTAGAAAGTTCTGTCGTCTTTATTTGTTGTGTCTTCCCCCTCGCCGTACAATTAGAGAGAGACCCTCTTTCATCATCAGGAGTGGAGGTGGCCTCTTTTTCTTCTGCTGGTTTTTTTTTTTTTTTTTTTTTGCTTTTTTTGAAGCTGGCGTCTCTCCAGAAAAACAGCGGGCACACCTGTAGGCTAAATTGCCGGTGTTGTCCCCTATAGCCCCTCCCTTCGCTCTCTTCCTCCACCGTCCCAAACACTTCCGTCCACACATCAAAGGCCCCGCAATCAAAAGTACCTCGCAGACGACGTAGCCCTTTGCTGGGGAGAGACAAAATATAGTTTACCTCAAGCCCGGCTTCCTCCTCCCTCCCTCACACACACTCACACACTCTCTCACACACTCACACACACACACACAAATATAAGGCCAAAACACAGACACCTCAGATACTGATAAAGACACACAGCACTGATATCAGACAGGCGCTATGAGAGACTAGACTACGCTCTGATGAGCGTTTCAACAAGGCCCAGTCGGAAACCAGATAATGGAAGGGTACTATGTGTGTGTGTGTGTGTGCGCATGTGTGTGTGTGTGTGACTGGATGTACAATCTGAGTGTTGTCTTTCACAGTGCAGTGTCACTTCATAGGTGTCACAGTTCACTTGTGTTATCCAGTTACCTTACTGTACTACACCCGAGTTAGCAGTGTTGTATAGCATTGTGACAAAAGTATTGGGACACTTTTGTCTCTACGGCCCACTTTTTCTTTTTTTTTGGTCAAGATAATCACCACCCCACCTTAACTCATCCCCGGTTCCCCGTATTGGATGGAGCACCACCATCGTTTAACATTTAAGAACACATGTAGTTCCACTGCTTCACAGCTCAATGCTGCAGAGGCTTATACCACTCTCTCTAGCCCATGTCTGGCAGCATGGTGCCAGTAGGTTCATGCTCATTTGCTTCAGACAGTCCTATTCTATTGGCAGTACTCCTCTACAAGCACTAGACAAGCTAGACAACCTGTGTCAACGGGTGCATCTCAAAAAAAGCAGAGCTGTGCTCATGAGAAAGTATGTCCACAAACATTTGGACATGTTTTTATGGTCTTGTTAGTCAGCGGTCAGCTCATACCCCATCGAACAAGGCCAGTTTAGGCCAGGGCTGGTCTCAATCTAGTCCTGCCTTTAAGCCTCCAATGTCTGAAGTCCAAATATTATCGACACTGAAACCAGACGGTCACATCCGAAGTGCTGCCAGTCATGCAGTGTGGTCATGTGTTTCGTGGCTCCCCACATGTGTGTGTTTATCGGCTCCGCATGCTGCGTCCACCACGGATGTTTCTTTCATTCTGTCTGGCTTTTGTTTATCGCATGTGTGTGTGTGTGTATGTTGGAGCGGAGGGAGGGAGGGAAGGATCCCAAAGATCCAGAGACGTCAGACCAGAGCCGTCTGCCTCTCTGTCAACACGCCCGACGTCTCGTGAGGTGTTTTGAATAGGCCGCGTGAGCCTCAACCTGTCATTAGCCTCACGCAAGCATTCTTACGCACGCCCACGAGCTCGCTGAGAAGACCAGGGTTCGGGGGGATTTCACCAATTGCTCATGAGTTTCCTCCAGACGGATTTCAGCGAATAAAAAAAGTGTTGAGAACTAAGCTTTTAGAGAAGGCGAGCGCTGACGGAGACGTAGCGGCCAGACTAGTGCTTTTCATTTTCTGTTTAACCCCTAAAAAGGAGGGTCGTTTTCTTGCTATGGGTGGTATAAGCAGTTGGTGAGGGCCCCTGAGCTTCAAGGGATGCTTTGAGGGTGTTTTCTGACAGCAAAAAATGTATACAAAAGTATTTGGACACCTGCTCATTTAGTGTTTCTTCAGAAATCAAGAGTGTCAAAGTTAAGAATTTGATTGCATTCAGCAACAAGACAAGAGCGCCCCCAACTTATCCCAAAAGTATTGGATGGAGCACCATCATCATTCCAGAGGTTCCACTGGTGGACAGTCTCTCCGGACGGTGGGACCGCAGAGCCACTTGGAGGCCCCAATTGTAGGATGACAAGGTAGGAAGACAAGAAATGACGTGACAACAACTTCAAGAGCGTGAGAGTGGTGGATGACGGTAAACCAGATACCCACGTAAGATACTCGGGCCGTCTTGCTGCTCTGATCTTTTGAGGTCTTTCCACAGATTTCCCCTGATGTTTAGATCAAGGCACTCTGAGGATCATGTATGACAATACCTTCAGCTTGCATCTCCCGAGGACGTCTGTTGTGGGTTTGAGGTGGGTTTGGGATCACAAACCTGCTGTTAAAGCCCCCCTCTTTTCATCTTCAGTAGCGTTTGACATTTTGACCAGGAGTGCCCAAACTTTTGCCTGCCAGCGTCATAATCAAGATTATGATGATAGGCCACCCCACAACCCCACAACCAGACTGATCTTAAGTAAAATCAAAAAGTGAGGGGGACATGCTCCCCTCCGCCCCCGACCCACCACCACCTTCACCACCACCTTCACCAATCCTGGCTTTAAATGTGATTAGCAGCAGCCAGTTCACTTCCTTTATAAGGTAAAGCCACCCGCCTGTTTTCCCAGTGTAAAAGCACGGCCTGTGGCCCTGAATTAGCGCAGGTGACTCAGATAGCAATGCTCTTCCCTGGGTGCCACCAAGTCTGGCTGTTTCAGCTGTCACTCGGTGCTGTCACTTGCCAATCACCAGGTTTGTGCCTCAGTCTCCATTAGAGCTACTCCTGTCATTAACCTGGTCTCTTAGGCTTGTATCTACCTGAGTATTACACTTTTAAATTAAAGGCTTCTTGCTCGCTCACTCCCTCTCTCTCTCTCTTGATCTCTCCTTCACTGTCTCTCTCTCTCTCTCTTTCTCTCTCTCTCTCTCCCTTATTTGTATTAGTCTCTCAGAGCTATAATTGGCCGGGATTCAGGCATGTCTCCGGAAGTCAGACTTTGATTACAGTATGCCCAGCGCTAAAATAACAGTATTAGTGTTTAGGAAAAGCTGGTCTGACCACATCTTTGCCAGCCCTGTTAAAAAAAGCACTACTTAACTTCAGGCTGGTTGAAACACTCAACATTTTTATTGGTTGGTTTTTAAGCCGGTTAATTCTGACTGGATATAAATGTGAAGGAAATGACTGAAAATGGTCTAAAAGAGTGATTGATGTGTTTTCCACTAAATGGTAACTATGATCTAAATTGCAGGGGATGTCGATTTCATATGAATTATTATTGAATTATTATTGTTATTTAGAGTGTAACACAGTCACAGTGACACAGTGTAACACTTTGATGTTACACGGTCATTAATGTTACATAATTTTTTGCATTTGATATTACACAGCCTTTGATGTTATACAGCCATTAAAGTTACATAATCATTTAGTATGTTACATAAATAGCATTTGATATTACACAGCCTTTGATGTTATACAGCCATTAAAGTTACATAAACATTTAGTATGTTACATAGTAATTACTGGTCATTTGATCACCCTTTGATCCATTGCATTTGATAGTACACAGCCTTTGATGTTATACAGCCATTAAAGTTCTATAGTCATTTAGTATGTTACATAGTCATTAATGATCATTTGATCATCCTTTGATGTTATACGGCCATTAAAGTTACATAGTCATTTAGTATGTTATATAGTCATTAATGGTCATTTGATCATCCTTTGATCCATAGCCTTTGATAGTACACAGCCTTTGATGTTTTACAGCCATTAAAGTTACATAGTCATTTAGTATGTTACATAGTCATTGACGTCACGGTTGATTTTACAGTACATTGTTGCCATCATTGTAGTCATTGATGTTACATAGTTATTGGTGCTATGTAGTCATAGTTAGTAAGTTACATAGTCGTTTAGTTTGCTGTATAGTCAATTAGTGTGTTACACAGTCAATTAACATGTTACATAGTCATTGATGTTACATAGTTGTTGGCGTTCTATAGTCATTGAAGTAACCCTTTCATTAACGTTACATTGTCAGTCAGTATGTTACATTGTTGTTGGTATTACATAGTCATTGATGTTACATAGTTGTGTAGTTTGCTATATAGTCATTTAGAATGTTACATAGTCATTGATGTTACACAGTTATTGGTGCTATATAGTCATTTGGCATTTAGCTACATAGTCAGTACCATCACATACTCATTGACATAGTCTTTGGTGTTACATAATCATTGACACCACATAATTGTTGGCATTACATTATTGATGATGTTACATATTTGTTGCTGTTATATAGTCATTGATGTTACATAGTTATTGGTGCTATATAGTCATAGTTAGTGAGTTACATAGCTATTTAGTTTGCTGCATAGTCAGTCAACATGTTACATAGTCATTGATGTTACATAGTAATTGACGCTACATAATTGTTGGCATTTCGTTGTTGAGGGCGTTACTTATTCATTTGTGTTATCTAGTCATTGATGTTATATAGTCATTGACGTTAGCTTTGACAGTACAATCCAGCTTGATGATCTTGCATTTCTAGCAAAGCAACTCTAACAGATCTAACAGAAATTTCTTATCAGGTTAGATGGGAGTTTTGCAAATATTGTGTAAAGCCTGTTAAGTCTAGCAACAGTTGCTATGAAAGAACCCATATGAGGGTGGATAATGGATACGTCAGTTGCCTACAACGCGTGGGCTTCATTTCAGCACTATTTGCTTAAAGCTGAGTAAGACGTTCACCAGTGAAACCGGCCAGTCGTCATTGTTCAACATGAAGGCTGGAGTCTGTGCGCTAAACTTTTGTCCCTTTTCTCAAGCTTCTTTTATACACTGACTCACTCACACACACACACTCATACACACACACACACACTCCTTCGGTCCATCCTGCATTCGCACAATCCATGAAGCACACTCAATCAGGCCTGGGCAAACACACAGTGAGGTGTTTGGTGTGTTTGGGTTAGGATCGGCTGTGTTTGTCTGGAGCTGGCTCGGAGAGCTAGCGTGGCCTTCGCTCTTAAGGCAGCCTTTCACTTTTTTAGAGCGCTGGTGACTCGGCGACTTAAGGTGGATTAGGCCCGCAGTGTTGAAACGACCCGCATGTGTGTATGCATGTGTGTGTGTGTGTGTGCGTGTGTGTGTCATCTTTGGTTTCTGTTTGGGGTAATTATTGTACATTACAAGCCTGTGTGTGTTCCTGTGTGAGCTCAGGCGTGTGTGTACATGCCTGAGTGTGTGTGTGTGTGTGTGTGTGTGGCTGATATTGTAAGTAGAATTATTTATTCAGAGGAAGGAAATTGGGAATAATGCACTAACAGGAAACACAGAGAGTGTGTGTGTGGAGTGTGTGGGTGTCGAGGGGGGGGGGTATCCACAATCTTAAAAAACAGAGGGCACATATTGTATTGTGTGTATGGCTGTGTAGTACTCTGTGTGTATATGTGTGTGTGTGTGTGTGTGTTTCACAGATGTTGGGGGTCTCTGAGAGTGCTTCCCTTTGAAAGTTCCCATCGGTGTTTCAGCTGCAGGCTGGCATCATTTCAGATGTGTTGCATTTGACTTACCGACACATAACAGCCCGGATTGTAAGTATGAGTGTGTGTGTGTGTGTGTGGGGGGGGGGGGTGGTGTTTACATGTGTGTTTACGGCAAGTGTAATATTTACAGTGACTAAGCCATGACTTGCGCCTTGACGGTTCGATTTCTTTCATCTAAGAGTGAGGGACCTCAGTGGCACTCCCTCAGCCACTGTCCTTGTTGTGAAATGAATTATCGCAAATTTTTATTTTTAACCCCCTGACCCCTAAATCACACACTCACGCCTCCGCACTCTCGTTCTTATACACTGTGTGAACCGGAGTGAGTCATCTCAGTGCTGCGGGCTTTACGGGTCTGAATGTCTGCGCTGTTGTTTTGCTGCACTGTTTTTGGTTTAGATTTTATAATGTCATTTTAATATTTCACAGTTACATTAATAACACAACACATTTATGAATGCATTAATAATCTGTTTACATTACATTTATGTTGTTAAAATGTTGCAACACATTTGATCCACTTTTATTAATAAATGTACTGGCCTTGCATAGCCATATAGCATGTTAAATAGTTATTGGCGTTACACAGCCTTTGATGTTACATAGCCTTTGATGTTACACAGCCATTGAAGTTACATAGTCATTTAGTATATTACAGTCATTGACATCACAGTTATTGATGTTTATGTTGTTGGTATTACATAGTCATTTGTGTTACATAGTTGCTGTTACATAGTCATGTCATTTGTTACATAGTCATTTAGTATGTTACATAGTGATTGATGATCATCCTTTGATCCACAGCTTTTGATATTACACAGCCACTGAAGTTACTATAGTCATATTTGTTACAGTCATTGACGTCATGGCCATTGATTTTTACTTTACACATCACTACACATTACTATTCAGCATGTTAAATAGTCATTGATGTTACACAGCCTTTGAAGTTACATAGTCATTTACATAGTGTGTTAAAGTCATCGACGTCACGGTCTTTGATATTACATAGAAATGAACTTTACACATCGCTACACGTTACCATTTAGCATGTTAAATAGTAGGCATTGATGTTAAAAAGTCATTGATGTTACCTAGTCATTGATATTACCTAGTCATAGATGTTACACGGCCTTTGATGTTACTCAGCCATTGAAGTTACATAGTCATTTAGTATGTTACAGTCTTTGGCATCATGGTCATTGATGTTACATAGAAATTGACTTTACACATCGCTACATGTTACAATTACATGTTATATAGTCATTTATGTAACATAATCATTGATGTTAAAAAGTCACTGATGTTACCTAGTCATTGATGTTACACAGCTTTTGACATTACACAGCCTTTGATATTACACAGCCATTGAAGTTACATAGGCATTTAGAATGTTAGTCACTGACATCACAGTCATTGATGTTACATAGAAATTGACTTTACAGTCATTTGGTATGATGCAAAGCCATTGATGTTGTCAGTATGTTACATATTTGTTGATAGTACATAGTCATTGCCGTTACACCCGATCGGTAGCAAGAGCCCTTAAAGCTTCAAGTACGACTTGACTTGACCCGCCATCCTTTAAAATTCACGGAGGACGAGCATCCAGGCTTTTTTCATGTTCAGTTAGCACTCAGTTAGCCCACTGCACGCCCCTCTGAACCTCTCGGAATGGCACGAACGACGACCTTGTGAAAGTGAGATGATGACAGACTTGGGAGTCAACGAGGGGACGGACATGAGAACGGCTCTCGCTCTCTTTTCACAAAAGGTCACGGCTCAAGATCTCCTCTATTGGCCAAGAGCCTTAGCCTAAGCGCGTCCTCCAGCCAGATAAATCACATCCGGCCTGCGGAGTTCCGGCCCCCGAGGAGCCTGAGAGCTCTTGATTAACAGGAAGAAACCTGATGTCAGCGCGGGCATCGTCCAACAAATAATAACAAACTCGGCAGGACGCCCTTCACGATTAATTGTGTCTGTTTCGCCGCGGTTTGGTAAACAGTCGTGGAGCGTCAGCGCTTTCTCCTAGCGCTGTAAACATTGACGTCGCTAGGCCAGCCGTGTGTTTGGTCTACGTTTACGTTTGCGGCCGTGAGGCGCTAGATGTTTTCGCGGGGATGGATGATTGGGGCCACAATCCGTTCAGCCTGACCGAGAACGATGAGTAAGGGCTTTTATGCGTGTTGTTATGTTTTGTTCCTGTGGAAATGTGGAAATACGAGAATTTGCCTTGACGAATTCGGGGAATGCCGAGTGTCTGGGACGTCACTACCGGCAAGCTTTTAGCTTCTGATGCAAAAGAGGGTTTCAGATTTGCTAACAGTTGTAAATCGTAGCAGAGAATGGCCTGAAGGGGTCTTCAGCCTGACACTGATATGCACTGAGTCATATACAGGCTGGCTGGCTGCCTCTGTGAGGAAAGTAAGAAGAACAAGGAGCGTGTGTGTGTGTGTGTGTGTGATACTTGTCTGGGAATCTGGCTGGAACGCAGACAGCCAGAGAGGCACAGACAGGTTATGAGTGAGAGGAAAAGGAGAGGAAGTGAAGGGTTGTTTATGAGGAAGAATGGAAACCACTGAGGAAGACGTCTAGAACCTACATTACGCTCTTAGCAACAGCAGAAATAAGGGTTCTACATAGTAGCAGTAAAAAAATCTAATAATAGGGGAACACTTTTGGTTCTGTATAGAATGTGGAACATTTTACTTGAGTCCTGCTAATGAACACTCATACCCACGCCGTGAGTTATCGTGACTGATGATGCCCCCTAATATGACATGGTACGAGTGTGATGTTCTCATTACCAGTAACTCTTGTGACAACCCTGTATAATAGCTCTCTGTAGGAACACACACGACACGCTGATTACACCATATGACATCTGTTATTACATGTTTATAAAAGGTTTATGACATGTTATTGATTTGGTCTTAATTAGCAGCTGTTTTAATGAAGTACTAATGAGAAATTGAGAAATTAGCAATAAATGAAATTTCTCAGGATTAGGCTTAGGGTTAGAAAGAGCACTAACTCTAACCCTAGCCTCAACCCAGAACCCAAACTTAGTCCTCCTTCTAACCTTAAACCTAATCCTTTCTCAATGGTAGGTGTTAAGTTTAGGTTTTGGGCTGAGGCTAGAGTTAGGATTAAAGTAGATGTTAGGTTTAAGACCTGGATTGAGGCTAAATTTAGCATTGAAGTAAGTATTAGGTTTAAAATGTGGATTGAGGCTAAATTTAGGATTAAGGTAGGTGTTAGGTTTAAGACCTGGATTGAGGCTAAATTTAGGATTGAAGTAAAGGTGAGGTTTAAGATTTGGATTGAGGCTAAATTTAGGATTAAAGTAGGTGTTAGGTTTAAGACCTGGATTGAGGCTAAATTTAGGATTAAGGTAGGCATTAGGTTTAAGATTTGGGTTTAGGCTAAATTTAGGATTAAAGATTAGAGAGAATACTGAGTTTAGGTTTAAGTTTTGGGTTAAGGTTAAGATTAGAATTAAAGTGAGCATTAGTTTTAAGATGTAAGTTGATGTCGAGGTTTATCGTTTTGATGTTAGGTTTAGGGTTAGGTTTAGTATAGAGTGAGTTTTCGTTTAAGGTTAGGGTTGGGGTTCAGACTGGGATTAGGAGTTGGGTTTAGGTTTAGGGTTGGGATTAAGGTTAAGATTAGCTTTAGAGTAAGTGTCAGGTTCAGTGTTAGGGTTAAGGCTAAATTTAGTTGCAGTGCATGTTTGGGTTTCGGAATTACAAAGTCCCCAATATGGTGATGCTGAAGGTGCGGACGTGTAAGTGTGTGTGTGGGGGGGGGGGTCTGAAGGGGCGGGAAGAAGGTCAGCTCAGCAAAATAAATAAAGAATCAGTGATACAACGTCCATCCTCTCTCTCTGGTAGAACGTCACTTCCTTCCTGCCGGTCTCTTCTTTCTCAATGAAAACGTCTTTGAGGATGTGGATGATGCAGATGATGAAGTGTGTGTGTGACTGAGGGAGAAGAGAGGGAGAGAGAGAGGAGAGAGAGAGAGAGAGAGAGAGAGAGAGAGAGAGAGAGAGAGAGAGAGACAAGGAAAGAAGGCATGATACAACATCCTTTTGAGTAAGAGGCAGGACAGTGGTCAGCAGATGCCCTGGGAACCGGTGAGAAGGCACACGTAGATCTAACGGCAAAAATAAAGGTGCTACACAAGGAACTGTGACAAGGCCCCCACCCACCACCACCCATACCAGACCAGCGGCACACCCTCCTACCACTGCTACCTGTCTAATGACCATGTTCAAACCTAAATGGACTCTTTACTATCTGCCACTATTAATATCACCACTATTAAATATCTACACCATGATTATTATATTATGATTATGATCAGAGCAGTTTAACAGTATAGATGGTTTGGTAACTTTTATTAATAATTAATAAATAAATAATAGTTCTGATCAGAGGAGGACGGGTCGGGTCCCCCTTATATATATATATATATATATATATATATATATATATATATATATATACTAATTATGTATATAAAAGCTGCTTTGTGACGACAACAGTTATACTATAAAAAAAAAAGCTATACTAATAAATTTGACTTGACTTGACTACTGTGAGTAGTTCCATTGATGAACCACTAAAGAACCCACCTCTAAAGAACCCACCTTTCAAGAACCGTATCTTTAGATATCCGTGGATATGTGAAGGTTATCTAAATCTAAAGGTTCTTTACCAGTGTAAGGTTCCTATCTAGAACCACCATGGCCCGGGGGGTCGGGAGTTCCAACCTCCAAAGCTCCAAAAATATTTAATGCAGCGCCACCATCATTCCAGAGAACATAGTATCCCACTGCTCCACAGCTCAACGCTGGAGGACTTTATTCATCTCTAGCCAACGCCTGGCATTAGACATTAGAAGAGGTGTCCACAAACATTTGGACATGTAGTTTGCTTCTTTCTTTTTTTTTTAGAGTACCCGTCCTCAGTCAGGTCAGGCTCAGCACTGTTACTTAATCCTGAGAATGAACACAGCCCTGCTTTCACTGTTTAACCGACAATCACATCTCCCGAGGAGTGCCGGCAGTGCCGCCCACACAGTGAGGGCATGAGTAGCGTGACCAGACAAGCTCTGGCCCTGCCAGGGATGACCTCGCGGTTACGGATTGACAAACCCTGCTGAATTGCGGGAACAACAGGCACCTGCAGGATGAGCCCCGGCGGTCAGGGCTAAGTTCAGGAATGAATTGAGAAAAGCACTGTTTCATAATGACACACAGGTGAGTGCTATCGCCCGTTGTCCGCCCACCTCAACCCAGCAACAGCCCACACGCCACCCCCCTCGCCCGCCGCAGGATGGCCTGCTTGTTTTCCTGTTTCGCACAGGACCTCCTTTGACAGCCATCAATGGAGCTCTTCAAAGCCGAGACAAGGCCTCTCGCTGTTTTCCTTGACTCAGGCCTTGAAGTGCAGATCTGTTGTTTACAGTAAATACATGTTTGTATGTGTGAAGCAGCTGTGAGTCAGCGCGAGCCGGGCCGGGTTGGTCAACATGCGCTAATGTGCTAACCAAAGGTAGGGCCACCTTTTCTTCTCTGCAGTGTTGCAACCCTCAAATTTCCAGGTATTGCCACATGCTTGCTTTTTTTGTCACTGAAGTCGTCGCCGCCCACCTTAAACACCTGCTTGACGTGGTGTTGCGCCGTGATTGAATTATTTTTTTATTTTTTTTATTTTTTGGGGGGGGGGGGTATGTGAGTAATCTGAAGCGCTAAATGCTATCTGTAGCATCTTTCTGTCTCTCTGTCTCTCTGTTATTCTGTCTCTCTCTCTGCAGCGACTAATAAACAAGCCTATAAATAACATCAGAGCTCTGTGAAAACAGGGGGGGAAGAGGACTTTTGTTGTGGTTTTTTGTTTTGTCGCTGGAGGATCCTGCAGACACACAAACATCCAGGCCAGTAATTAGCATCTGAGGAGGCCTAGGGCGCGGAGGGCCACTCGGCGGTCTCACCGTTAACCCTCAGCTCCACTCTGCTCCATACAAAAAAGAAAAAAAGAAATAAAACAAAGAAAGAAAGAAAAAACAAAAAGGACCAGTTCAGCCCCGACACCCAGCTTCGGCCACAGCGAGTCGGCACGAGAGCGAGAGTGAAAATAAGCCTTAATTGGCGTCGCAGACAGAGCGGTTTGGGACCAGGCCTTGGTTTTGCTTTCATTATTTTATTTTTATTTTTTTTTTGAAAGCTAACCGCAGTCGCTCTGCAAGAAAGCACTTGCGCTCGCAAAAGGAGCAGAAAATGATTGTTAACGTCCACATCTGCTCGGAGAAAGCCTTCCAAAATAGACATCCCAGCTCAAAAGAATGACAGGCGGGTGAACTGGAAGATTCCCGACGCATTCTGGGTTTGTCTGTGGTCACTTTATAACTTCCAGATCCAGCCTTCTGCAGCTAGTTTCCAGCAACTGCATGACCTCGTCACCCCATCAAAAAGCAAGAGAGAGAGCTATTCAAATGGAATTAGACATAATTAACATAAAAACACATGACGTAGTGACATAGTGATGTAATAAATTACATTTACTCTCTGTTTACATTCTGCGTAGAAATGTTTGGGTGGGTTTCAGTTTATTTATCTATGTCATGACTAAAACATTAAAAAGTGAAGGGTGTTTCGTAAACACTTTATAATAACAAGCCTGAAAAACAAATTCAGCCAGTATGAATCTGCAGTGTTTGTAGTTTTTTAAGTATGACAATATACTTGCAAAGTAATTTTCATCCAGTATGAATCTGCATTGTGTAGTTTTTATCATTTCACAATAGAACTGCACAGATATTTCAATCCAGTATGAATCTGCAGTGTGTGTAGTTTTGACAGTAACTGTTGCAAAGTACTTTTGATCCAAGTGCCACAATAATAATTGTAAAGTCATTTTAATCCAGTATGAATCTGTATGGTGTGTTTAATTTTTAAAGTCTGACAAAATAACTGAAAAAATAATTTTCATTTTTATTTCAAGTCTGACAAAATAATTTATAATCATTTTTATCCAGTATGAATCTGCAGTGTGTGTTGTGTTTAAAGTGCCACAAAAACAATTGTAGAGTCATTTTAATCCAGTATGAATCTGTACAGTGTTTGAAGTTTAAGTCTGACAATATTATTGCAATATTATTTTCATCCAGTATGAATCTCCAGTTTTTAGTTTTTAAAGTCTACAAATATAATTGGAAAGTAATTTTCATCCAGTATGAATCTGCAGTGTGTGTAGTTTTGAAGTCTGACAGTAACTGTTACAAAGTAATTTTGATACAAGTGCCACAATAGTAATTAATTATTAATTCATTTTTAAAGTCTGACAAAATAACTGCAAAAATCATTTTCATTTCAAGTCTGACAATATAATTAATCATTTTCATCCAGTATGAATCTCTAGTGTGTGTCGTTTTTAAAGTCTGACAATATAATAAGAAATTCTCAGCCACCATAAGTACAAATTCACAGTGTGTGCAGTTTTTAAAGTCTGTAAAAATAAAAAGTAAAAATAATTTTCCTTTTCATTTCAAGTCTGACAATTTAATAAGTAATTTTCATTTAGTATGAATCTGCAGTATGTGTCGTTTTAAAGTCTAATAGTAACAAACTACAGAGTGATTGTTTACCAGTATGAATCTGCAGTGTGTGTGGTTTTTTAAAGTGCCACAATAACAATCATAGAGTTGTATTAATCCAGTATGAATCTTTACGGTGTGTGAAATTTAAGTCTGACAATATTATTGCAACGTCATTTTCATCCCGTATGAATCTCCCGTGTGTTTAGTGTTAAAGTCTGATAGTAATAAACTACAGAGTGATCTTTTACCAGTATGAATCTGCAGTGTGTTTTTAAAGTTCACCATTAACAATTGTAGAGTCGTTTTAAGCCGGTATGAATCTATAAGGTGTGTGGAGTTATTAAAATCTGACAATAACTATTGCAAAGTTAATTATACCCAGTATGAATCACAGTCATCGTGAACGTAGTTGAAGCTGTGGGTTCTAAAGCTCTCGCACTGTAGCTCTTCGTGTGATGTGGCCTGCATGAAGTGCTGCTTAACACGTCTCCACTGGAGCCCAAAGGAGGAACCGTTGGAGGATCTGAGGATTCCTGGGCTAGTGGGCAGACACTGGTAAACAGGAAGAAAGATGCCATGGTTCAAGTGGTGGACACACACACACACACACACACACACACACACACACATACTTACACATACACATGCACAAATAACACACACTTCTTACGTGCAGGAAGGCAATTCTGCAATGCCCAGGGGGTATAGGAAGGTCTTCTTTATGTGTTTGTGTGTGTGTGTGTGTGTGAGAGAGAGAGAGAGAGAGAGAGAGAGAGGGTGAGAAAGTCCCAGGCAGACACAGGAGGAAATCAAGAGAAGCTGAAACTGTAGCATTATGCTAACATCACACTCCTGTTGCTGTGAGTCAGTAGATGGTCTCGTTACAGTCTTACCAGCATTACTACAAACCCACACATAATGAAAGTGAACTTATCACCTCTGAGACACTTGTACACCAGCCTACACACACACACACACACACACACACACACACACACACACACACACACACACAAAGTGTGTATTCCGGCCTTTGTGTGTGTGGCGTTTCCATGTTTTTTCTGGTTGTAAATGCTGCTGTGCTCCGGCTAAGCCAACCCTAACCTGAACCTTAGCACCAGGTGAGATTGGGCTGCTGTAATACAGGTGCTCTGTACAGGATTCTATGCATGTAAAAGCCCCTTCTGAACATTCAGTGCTGAGGTCACTGTGTTCATCTGTGTTGTTCTAACTGTGTTCTGTGTTCTCCTACTTTGTCATCAAACAGTGGCCGTTTGATGAGGTGCACTTTGTTCTTCAACTTTGTTCTAACTTTGTTCTAACTGTGCTATTTTAACTGTTCTGTGTTTGTCGAACTGTTTTCCTCAGCTGTGTTCAGCTGTGTTCTTCTAGCTGTTCTTCTGACTGTGTTCCTAAACTGTGTTCTGTGTTTTTCTAACTGTGCTTTTCGACTTTGTTCTAACTGTTCTTGGGTATTTTAACTGTTCTTGTAACTGTGTTCCTCAACTGTGTTTAACTGTTCTGTGTTTTTCTAACTGTGCTCTTCAGCTTTGTTATAACTGTGGTATTTTAACTGTTCTTGTAACAATGTTCCTTAACTATGTTCAACTGTGTTTTTCAACTGTGTTTAACTGTTCTGTGTTTTTCTAACTGTTTTTCAACTTTGTGCTAACTGTGCTCTTCTAGCTGTTCTTCTGACTGTGTTCCTCAACTGTGTTCTATGTTCTTCTAACTGTGTTCCTCAACTGTGTTCTATGTTTTTCTAACTGTGCTTTTCAACTTTGTTCTAACTGTTCTCAGGTATTTTACCTGTTCTTGTAACGCTGTTCCTCAACTGTGTTTAACTGTTCTGTGTTTTTCTAACTCTGCTCTTCAGCTTTGTTCTTACTGTGCTCTTTTAGCTGTTCTTCAACTGCGTTCTTCGGCTTTGTTCTGTGTTATTTTAACTGTGTTCTTCAGCTTTGTTCTAACTGTGGTATTTGAACTGTTCTTGTAACAATGTTGCTCAACTAACTGTGTTTAACTGTGTTCTGTTTTACAACTTTGTTCTAACTGTGCTCTTCTAGCTGCTCTTCTAACTGTGTTCCTCAGCTGTGTTACTCTTAACTTTGAGGATCCAAAAGAAATGGTTTAGCTTTGATAGTTTCTACACTAACACATGTAATTTACAGCACTTTACAAAGTTTGAAATTCAGGACCCCTTTGTTGGCAGTACAACAACATACACACACACACACACACACACACACACACACACACAGACACAGGCTGTGCTGGCACCTGTATTATGACTATTGTTTAATACAGCACCTGGTGCCATTCTCCTTACTTCTCCATCCTGTCTCATTCACACACACACACACACACACACACACACACACACACACATGCTCCACAGAGTATTTGGGGCAAAAAAAACACAGCTCTGAGAATAGCCTCAGTGGAAGAGGAAATCTAAATCCGGCCCTGACAGGAAGAAAAGTGTGTGAGAAGTATAAACAAACCAGGAAGTGCTGGACTTTGAGCCCCCTCGCCCACCCCCAACCCGCCCACCACCACACACTGCCCACTCTCTCGCTTGGCTCCCTCCTCTTCAGGCTCTCAGTCCTAATCACACACAGAAGTAGAGCTCCCTTGATGCCATCTGTGTGTCTCTTTCCCCTCTCTCTGTCTTCCTCTCAGGCATTTCCCCCTCGCTCCACAGCGGACCGCACTTCTTTTAAAGTAAGAGAGCTGACCTTGGATCAGTTATTCGTCTTCCTGTATTCTATATTCCTTATATACATAACTGCATACCAGTGTGTATTGTGGGTACTAGTGTGCCAGTCCACCATTTAAACCACCACCAGCATGGGATACATTTATGTAGCAGAGTTTCTATTTGCAATAGACAGCCACACTATATGGACAAAAGTATTGGGACAACTGCTCATTAATTGTTTACCAAAGGTATTAAAAAGAGTTTCTCCTGCTTTTGTTGGAGTAACTGTCTCGACTGTCCAGGGAAAACGGCTTTCTGCTAGATTTTGAGGATTTGATGCATTCAGCAACATGAGCGTCAGTGAGTTTAGGATGTTGGATCATCATCAACCCATCTCACCCCCAACTCATCCACCCCAAAAGTACTGGTTGGAGCACCAACCATCATTCCCGAGAACCCAGTAGTTCCACTGCTCCACAGCTCAAAGCCGCTGGGGGGGACTGTATACTGGGTCAGCAATGGCTGCAACTTAAAGAAGCCGAATGCTTTCACATTAGAAAGGGTGTCCACAAACATTTGGACATGTTAGATACAGCAGCTTGTGTAATCTATACAGAACAGCACTGCCGATAGATAGGGATGCACTGGAGCAGCCACACGTGAGGGCCCAAGGCTAAACATCATCTAGAGGGGTATAAAGCCCCCCAGCATTCCTCCAGTTGTAGGACAGAGTGATGGAGCTCCATCTAATACCAATATAGATGTTTGTGATCCTGAACTAATCATCCAATTGGATACTGAATTGAATGCAATCAAATCCTCTCTGCAATGTTCCATCCAAAATCTAATGAAAGCCTTCCCAGTAGAGGCTGTTACTACAGCAAATGGGTGGGGATGCGGGGGGGACGTCCTATTATCACCCTTGACTGAACTACATTGTTTATGACTGTACTCAGTCAGGTGGTACAGTCATAGTAGTGAGACCACCAGAAGTGTTTTCTTTGCCTTCGGTGGGACGTCCGGGTCGGCCTGCGCCGGCCAGCTCGTTTGTTCTCTGTCCAGGTGCTGTGTGGTGGGAAACAGATCCCTCATTCCCTCTCTCCTTCCCTTTCTCTCTCTCTCTCTCTCTACTCTTTCTCTCTACTTTCCGCTTGCCTCGCTCGCTCTCTCTCGCAGCTGGTTAGGCTGACACCTGCCTCTCTCTCTCTCTCTCTCTCTCTCTCTCTGCCTCTCTGTTTCTCTCCCTCTCTCGCTCTCTTTCTCTCTGTCTCTCTCTGCGCTCTCACCCGTTCACATGGCCACCATTCTTTCTCCGGAAGAGGAGGAGGATGTAGCTGGCTTTCTCTACAGCTGGATAACACAGGCCTGTGTGTGTGTGTGTGTGTGTGTGTGTGTGTGTGTGTGTGTGTGTGTTTGTATTTGTACCTTTTTAAGGACACAAATGCCAAGGTTCATTATTTATAACAAAAAATACAGAATATTTTATATATATATATTTAGTATAAAATATATAAAGCGCATTATATATATATATATTTATAAGTTCCACTGGAAGGGTTCTGTTATTGTCCTTTAGTAGAGACAGGAGTTCTATACAGAACCATAGCAACTCGTAAGAACCTTCTTTGTCTGGTTATGTGGTTCCTTCTTTTCTAGGATGGAAAACCTTATTCTTTTACAAAAATCAATCAATAAGTCAATCAATTAATTAATAAAATGATCTATATTAGGCCTATATAGCATCAGTAGCAGTTCCACATATATGGGATATGGGATATACTATTATTACATATATGTATATGTAATTTGCATTTTAATTATATATATATATATATATATATATATATATATATATATATATATATATATATATATATATATATAAGTATATAAGTACATAATAACAGTATTCTCTAATACAGTCTAATCTCTGACTATATGTATTATATATATATATATATATATATATATATATATATATATATATAGATAGATAGATAGATAGATAGATAGATATAGATATAGTTAGATAGATAGATATACACACACATAAAGACCATGCATTCTATTAGTACATATATAGAGAGAGACAGAGAGAGAGACAGAGAGAGAGAGAGAGAGAGAGAGAGAGATTTATATGCGAAATGTCATCTTTACATATTGACATGCACACATATGTAATACTTCTTGATAAGACATTATTCTATACCTGCGTGTGTGTGTGTGTGTGTGTGTGTGTGTGGCTGTGTGTGTGTGTGTGTGTGTGTGTGTTTGGCACCACAGTCACACCAACATTCAAGCACATGCACAAAATAATGTAAGACGAGATTCCATCATTGTGTAACGGTATGTCGCCACCTACTGGACATACATCCACATATCCATACATCCATACTTATCAGTGTAAATCAGTCTACAGTGTTTATCCCTTTACATCATATCTGTTCCAGATCTACCAACCTCCTAATGTTACAATCGTCTCAACACTGAGAGAGAGAGAGGAAAGAGAGAGAGAGAGAGCTCAAAGTAATACTCGTTCTACCATTTTATCCTATTTCTTTTATGCTCTGTAGTGTCGAGTTTCTCATTGTGCCTTGCCTTGTGCCCATATGACCTCATTAGTACCTCTTACACTCTCTGTCTCGCTCTTTCTCTCTCTCTCTCATTAAAAGAGGGGTCTGGACATGTGTAATCACATGGTTGGTAAATGGGGGCTGCCAAAGTGATGAGTCTGCGTCCAGTCTTCCTCCGTCTGGCCACAAACGCCATATACACATAAGCTCGGACCCAGAAGTGATAAAACTTTACAACCATGACGCCACACGCCAGACCCGTTCTCATAAGAGCTGTGCTGGTTGAGCTGTATATCAGACCATACTGTGTGTGTGTGTGTGTACGTATGTGAATGTGTGTGTGTGTGTGTGAGTGTGTGAGTGTGTAAGTGCTCATTAATGAGAACTATAGAGGTGGCAGGAAGCAGCCTGTCAAGAGTCACATTGTTCTGCTTAGCAGTAAGTGGGACGTTAGCAAGGGGGCAAAGTTGACCCCATCTTTGAAGAGATGGTTGACATTGGTTTCTCCAATCCAACCAATGCAGTCGGTTGTTCAGGTCAGGTTGGGTGTCCGAAGCTTTCTCCTTCAACTTAGCAGTGGAACAAGGCTGAATTAGCAAAGAAGCAGCGGAAACGTCTCTCACAACAGTTAGCATGGTGCTAATCATCACACACTCTCCTCAGGTCGTGCTGAGAAGTTCAGTAATGTCAGACACACTTTCTTACCTGGTTTCGGACACTGTAGTACACACTGTTCGCTATAAACATGAAGAAAAGGACATTAGCATAGCTAAAAACAATGGAATTAGCCATTTTGAAGCCTGGGTTTTGCTCATATCTTCTCAAGATGTGGTTTGGGGCCGTTGGAAGATGATCTCTGTAAAGAAAATGGTAAGGAATGGTAGGTTTAAACCACAGTCTGGGGTTTATGTTTTAAGTAAAGGGACGGAATTCCCATTGTGACCCCCCTCAAATAAAGGTTGAGGCCAACCGTTAGCGGCATTAGCCCTGTAGCTCCACGCATTTTGGCTGGAAAACTGTTTTTTGCTGAACAATCACTTCTCAGGAGCAGTTCCACCAAGTCTGAATGACTCACATCTCAAAGTGTTCACATCTCAAATATTTCATGTTACCCAAATTTCGGAAAATCTTTGGAATTTTCATTGAAGACGATGCAAACTGAATATCTGCCCTGCTGCGTTCCACGTCATTATTCAGACAGGTCATTACCAGCATTACACCAAGTCTTCATCCATGTGTCTTGAAATCCGGGGTGACCTATGTTTGTAGGTCATGAGCAGGCCGCTCTTATTTGGACAGGACTCACCCCCTCCAGCCCCCCTCCCACCCGGAACCTAACGGGGTGACACCGTGGTCAACAGCAAAGCATATCAGAGAGTCCATATATCAAACTTTTATTAGGAGGAAGTCATTACGGTCGGTCTGACCCCTCCTTGACCTGAAGGGCAGATTAAACTGTAGCCAGAGGTCAGGGCGGGGTCTCTGCCTCCACCGCGCACTGTCCAGCCACGCAAGTGGCCTTTCAGTGCAAGTGCTTCACGGAGCATCGCGGCACAAGGGGGTTTCTCCTCGGTTCATCTGACCTCATGCCTGTTGGCTTGAGTCCAAGCTTGTATGTCAGTGCTAATTTTATGTGTATGGAGAGTGACTGGGGGATTTACACGAGCGCATGAATTTAATGGTGCAGAGAATATGTTAGAAATGGATCGGTTGGACACTGATTCCCCGTTTAAAAAAGATTTTAGGAAATTTCATGAACAGATTTGGATATTATTCCGAATTTTAAGACTCTTTGTAGCTGTTCCAAATGAAAGACTATGACTATTTCTAAATCAGAATAAGATTCATGACTGTTCGATTTCTCAAGACTATTCATGAATATTCCATATTTACAACAGTTCATGAATATTCTGTATGTCTCTCAAATATTTTAAATATAACATTCACAACTGTTTCAAATGTAACATTCACAACTATTTCAAAAGTAACACTCAGCTATTTTAAATGTAACACTCACAACTATTTTAAATGTAACACTCAACTATTTTAAATGTAACATTCACAACTATTTCAAATGTAACATTCACAACTATTTTAAATGTAACATTCACAACTATTTCAAATGTAACATTCACAACTATTTTAAATGTAACATTCACAACTGTTTCAAATGTAACATTCATAACTATTTCAAATGTAACATTCACAACTATTTTAAATGTAACATTCACAACTATTTCAAATGTAACATTCACAACTATTTCAAATGTAACACTCACAACTGTTTCAAATGTAACATTCACAACTATTTTAAATGTAACATTCACAACTATTTCAAATGTAACATTCACAACTATTTCAAATGTAACATTCACAACTATTTCAAATGTAACATTCACAACTATTTCAAATGTAACACTCACAACTATTTCAAATGAGACATTCACAACTATTTCAAATGTAACACTCACAACTGTTTCAAATGTAACACTCACAACTATTTTAAATGTAACACTCACAACTATTTTAACAACTATTACAAATTTAAAAGTATATTCACAGACTCACAACTTTTCCAAGTTCATGATTATTCCATGACTCATTATGACTATTCCAAATACAAGACTCAGGAATATTCCAAATTTAAAACTATAACTATTCCAAAGTTTAGACTCTCCTTATGACTAGTCCATATTTACACCACTTTATGAAAATTCCATATGCAAGACTCATGAATATTCTATATGTAACACTCACAACTATTTGGAGTGTAAGACTCATAACTATTCCACATTTAAAGGTATATTCCAAATATCCACATGTAAGACTTCTTATGACTGATCAAATTTAAGACTCTTTGTAGCTGTTCCAAATGAAAAACTATGACTATTCTATATCCAAGATTCATGACTGTTCCATTTCTCAAGACTCATTATTCACAACTATTCCATATTTACAACAGTTCATAAATATTCTGTATGTAAGAGTCTTTATTACTTACTAAATGTTAGACTCTTTATGACTACTCCAAATTCAAGACTCTTGAATATTCCATATTTAAAACTATTTTAAACTCTTTTAAACTATTTTAAAACTAAATCATAAACTCTTCCGAATGTAAGATTCTTTATAACTATTTTAAATTTAAGACTTGCTTTTCCAAATGTAAGACTCTTCATGATTGATCCATAGTTACAATACTTTATGAATATTCCATACATAAGACTGTTTATAACTTTCCCAAGACTAAGACTAATTCAGGAATTAAAAGTATATTCCAAATATCCAGATGTAAGACTACTTCAAATGTAAGACTCATTATTCTGAATGGAAGACTCTGTATGACTATATAAAATGTAAGTCTTCATTTGACTGTTCTAAATTTAGGACTGACAGCAATTTCAAATATAAGACTCACAAATATTCAACATTTAAAACTTAAAACTTTAAAGTTTAAGAGTCAGAACTATTCCAAATTTAAGACTCTTTATGAATATTCCAAATGTACGATTGTTATGACTGAATCTCATTATTCAGTTGTATTAAAGTTTATATATAAGTAGATTTTCGTCACTTGTCTTAAAAGACTCCTATAAGTGGCTTTTAAGTGTAGCCTTCATTAGAACTGGCCTTCAGTAAACCTCGCCGGGTTCATGGACTGTGTGAGCGTAGGCTAAGGGAGAGCGTTTGAAACCCCAGAGAATAGAGATGAGGGGGACAGGGACCAGGGGGCACCCAAATGCCCCCGGGGCAGCCGATACTCAGCAAACAAGTGATGATGGCTGCTGCCCTGCCGTCGCCCACATTATCACCCGCCTCTGCCTGACCCTGTCAGGAGGTGAGCGGGGAGTCCTAATAGCTGACCTTCGGCCTTTTGGCCCTCTGAAAGGTGATACTGCTGCAGGAAGGTAAAGCCTGTGTCAGGACACAGGGGATGGCCTCTGGACCGTCCACTCGCTCACACCTCACGCTCTGAACACCGGACCCTGAAACACTGAAGCCTACACTGAGTTATTGTGAGGGCTTTGTTGTAAAGTTAGAACCTGGTCTGACCCAACGCATCAATGGCGATGCCATCGGAGAGTCTTTGTCTTTACTGACTCTGCCCTGTCCTTGTCCATGTCCAGATTGGTCAGGAGAATGGGCCAGCACGTAGAACCGGAGCGTTCTGTGTGCTCCCAAGTTTCTGTTACTGTACAAAAGAATGTCCAAGCTTCCTTTATTGTTGGGGAATGATGGATGGAGGATGGAACTGTAGATTGCATCACACCATGTTTTGGTTATAACCAGTGATGATCATAAAATCTAAGAGCTAGACAAGAACAAGGCCTTGGATTAGAGGATATTCTGGAATGTTTTGGAATGTTTTTTTCTGAATTATGATCTGAAACATTTTGCTGATATGAAATGTTCAGGAATGTTTTATAACATTTTTCTTATAACATTTAACGTATCTGTTATATACTTATCTTATATACTTATCTGTTATCTGGAATATTCAACTTCTGGAATGGTTTACAAATTTCTGGAAAATTCCAGATTTAGAGATGTATTGAAAAGGAGGTGTTTTAAAGGAGGAATGTTTTTAGAATTTATGGCTGGAATATTTTACAGATTATTCTGGAATGTTCAGGAATGTTCTACAATGTTTTTCTAACTTGTTTTCTTCTGACATTTGGAATACTCTGCAACATTCTGGAATGTTTTAAAGGACAGATTTATGATCTGGAATATAATGCTGTATAATGTTCTGGAATGTTTTACAGATTAATTGAAAATTCCCGAATGTTTTACAGATTTATGGAAAATTCCAGAATATTTTACAAATGAATCAAAAATTCCAGAATGTTTTACAAATAAATCGAAAATTCCAGAATATTTTACAAATTAATCAAAAATTCCAGAATATTTTACAAATGAATTAAAAATTCCAGAATGTTTTATAGATTAATCGAAAATTCCAGAATGTTTTACAGATTTATGGAAAATTCCAGAATATTTTACAAATGAATCAAAAATTCCAGAATGTTTTACAAATAAATCGAAAATTCCAGAATATTTTACAAATTAATCAAAAATTCCAGAATATTTTACAAATGAATTAAAAATTCCAGAATGTTTTATAGATTAATCGAAAATTCCAGAATGTTTTACAGATTTATGGAAAATTCCAGAATATTTTACAAATGAATCAAAAATTCCAGAATGTTTTACAAATAAATCGAAAATTCCAGAATATTTTACAAATTAATCAAAAATTCCAGAATGTTTTACAAATTAATCGAAAATTCCAGAATGTTTTACAAATTAATCAAAAATTCCAGAATGTTTTACAGATTTATGAAAAAATTCTGGAATATTTTAGAGGAGGAATGCTTTTAAAATGTATGGTCTGGAATTTTTTGCTGACTTATTTAATATTCTGCGGTGTTCTTTTTTAACTTTTGTTCTGGAATATTGAACATCCTGCAATGGTCTGGAATGTTTTGCTGATTTCAAGAATATTCAGGAATGTTCTGCAGTGTTTTTCTAGCGTATGTTCTGGAATGTCTGGACTTTTGTTCTATAACATTTTGTTCTCCTGAATCAGACGGGAAGCGGTATATTAGTCTCCCTCTAAAATCACCTACTAAACATTTCTGAGTGGCTCAGAGCCGGTGCGTCCGAGCCGAGGGGGAGAGGGAGGGCAGGGGCCGCGTTGAGGCCTCGCACGTTTCCTCGGCCGGCTGATTTAGTGTGTGTTGTGCAACAAGAGAGAACATTCTGCCTCCTGCAATCTTTATTTGTTCTTTTTTTTTTTTTTTGGCCTCCCGGAGCAGGCTCTTGCTCTTTGTCATCGCTCTGAAGAGGCAGTTTGATGATGCATTAGCAGCGTGATTTATCACTTTTCTCGATGTACTTTCCCGATAGGACGTCTGTCCTGTTTCAGCAGGACTGGAACACGAGTTAGCCAAAACGTCCTCAGGTTTCAGAGACTCTTGGCTCTTGCGTAGAATACGGGCACAAATGTGTACATTTTCATGGCTTAGTCACCTTATGAGGAGCCTCCAGGCTGAGCTGGATCAACAGAAAGGAGGTGAGGGGGAGGTCTGGGTCATGACCCCACCTATTACCAAACTACAACTTCAGATTGTGGCATTAAAAAGGGCCTTTTGGCCCATACGGTTGGCTCATTTAACTGCAGACTTACTCACTTAACTGGCTGGTTGTCGATTTCTAGGTGTCCTGTGGTGCTAATAACTTAATCAGTTAGTGTTAGACCCAGGGTTTGGATATGGGATGTGGTTTGTTAAGTGGAAAATAATAAAAATTTGAAAAAAAGAAGGGCATCTTGGCCCACTACACAGGGCAAGAAGCCCCCCACACTCTTAAAAATAAAGGTTCTTTGGGCAACACCATAGAAGAACCACTTTTGGTCTCGTGAAGAACCATCTCATTTACAATGGCTCTTTTTCTATGGCCTTCCATGGCAAAGACCCTCTGTGGCACACTTTATTTGGGATAAGAAGCTGCTATAGTGACTCTTCCAGAAATCAGTCGAACGGTGGGTTTGTCAGAAGCCCCTGTGATGGGTCCTGAGCTTCTGTGATGTGTGATGTATAGGGCTGCTGATGGAGCTCCTGATGACTCTGATAGCCCCTGAGACAGGACGTAGAGGGGTCGGAGGGGGGCGGTCAGAGGGAGACGCTGTGGTCATAGTGATGACAGAAGAGGACCCGGGGGGGTGAAAGAGAAAAAGACATGATGAGGGACGCAGTACGGCAGGAAGAAAACAAAGAGACAAGAGAGAGTGAGTGAAGGACTGTGGGGTGGGAAGGTGGGGGGGGTTGATGCACCGGCTCTGGAAGACGAAAATTAAAAGCAAAAATGTAGACCTGCCCTGTGACCTTCCAGCTGGAGGTCAAAAAGTGAGGAAAAGGAGAGAGGCGTGATAAGATCCCTACCTGCCACCAAGTCGCAACCTCAACTCAAACACAGCAAAGCAGCTGCAGGATCTTCTACAGCAATGGAGCAGCCAAAAGAAGCCAAAAGGACAAAAGTATTTGGACACCAGCTCATTCATTGTTTCTTCTGAAATTAAAGGTTATAAAAAAAAGAACTGATCCTGCTTTTGTTGGAGTAACTGTCTCTACTGTCCAGAATGGAAGGCTTTCTACTAGTTTTTGGAGGAGCACTGCTGTGAGGATTTGATTGCGTTGGATCGGGAAGTTGGATGATCACCAGTATTGGATGGCACATCCACCATCATTCCAGAGAACCCAGTTCTTCCACTGCCCCACATCTCAATGCTGGGGGGCGTAATACTTCTCTAGCCCACCCTTGGCATTAGGCAGCAGCATGGTGCCAATAGCTTCATGATGTTTTTCTACTCCAGAGAGTCCTATTCTATTGGCAGTACTTCTCTACAGGGACTAGACAAGCTGTGTATGTGTATTTGCACATCCGTGTCAGCTATGCAGGTGCAACTTAAACCTGCTAAATGCATTCGTAAAAGGAGCGTCCACAAATATTTGGACATGTAGTGTATCATTGTATAAGAATCAAGCTAAATGCATATGCAAAATATTCAATCACACCGTGCTACACCAATATGAGTCCATGGATTCATGCTGTCGGTGCCAAAATCCGGACATGCCGTCTGGGCTCCTTAGCAGGAATCGAGGTTCATCGACCTGGCCAGTCTTCACTTTCATTTCCAGTGTTCACTGGGATCACATTTCTCCCCATTCTGATGGTCATTTGGTTGTTGTGAAAATTAGCTGTGAACATATCTGCACTGCATTGCTGCCACGCGATTGGTTGATTCGATGATGGCATGAATGAGCAGGTGTACAGGTCTAACTGTATGTCTTGGTTACTCTGCTACGTCTGGAATAAAGGGCCACGCTTTACTTTGTAAGCTTTCCCATGCTGGATTTCACAGCCGAGAAGACTTTGTCCGCGATGGACCCAAAGTAAACATCCTAACGAAAGGGGTTGCGTAAGACGCTGAGGGAAAGAAAAAGCACCTTGACTCATGTTATCAGTCAAGCTTGAAAGCAGTAGTTTGAAACTCGGCCCCTGAACAACCCCCACCCACTCTGCAAATGCAGCAGATACACCTCCAGAGCATCGAAAACGAATCTGTCATGTGCTAGCCTATTAGCGATGGCACGTTATTGCACACATGTGCTTATTGGCAGAGTGGGCGACACCGAGAGAGACGAGGAGAAGAAGTGGAGAGGTCATGGGTCACTGCGAAGAACAGAGACTATTAAAAACTGTGTCGGAAAATAAGGCACGACTCAAGGTCTACCCTAGCGCTTAGCATCATAGCCTCCCATAGTCAGGATAGATGATTGCTGAGAATTAGGCCTGAAGGTGATTCGACAGCAGCGTCAGTGGGATGAGTGTGTGGATAATGTGTGTGTATATAGGCCTGTGCTAGTTCTTGTGTTAATCTGTAACTACACCGAGGATCACGTCTGGAGCTATAGAAACTGGTGTGTGTGTGTGTATGTGTGTGTATGTCAAACACACAAGGGTCATACATGACGCTGTCTAATTAAACTTGCTAAATTAGTGGTTAAAGTCGTAAAGGCCTTATCTTAGTTGTTACTCTGGGAGATAGGGTGCTCCTTTCTCCCGTTTTTAATCATGTATGGGGCAACAGCATGTGCCACAGTCCTCAAACACACAGAAACACACCACGTATGGGTCGAGTAGAATGTTCATGCGTTATTTCAGCAAATGCAGACACTAACGAAACCCCCGTGACTCTAGTTAGACTAAGCTTAAAACCTAAGAAAACCCCCTTCTGATGTCCAAGTCAACCAGCTGGTTGACTTGCCCAGTTAGGGTTATTCTAGGCACGAGCTAACAAGTATCACAGAGCAGTCCCTGTAAAATACGGCCATCTCTCCAATTACAGCCTCATTTACGTGTCACAGTAAAATGTCTATATCTACGAACCCTTTTAGAGGTAGCTATTGCTATTTAATGTACAGTGTCCTTCAGTGAGGTTCAGCTATGATGGCTTGGCAGAAATAATGAGTATTACTAGCTTGTTTTAATTAAAAAGTGTTGTGCAGTGTTTATGCTGCCCTAACATTAGTGTCCAATTATGTTTACCCTAACTGGGCAACTCAACCAAGCGGTCACACAGGCTTTGCAGAGGGACATTGAGATACATATTATTGTCACCTCCTCCAAGATTTTCTTATACACCTTAAAAAACTTTACTCAAACTTAAATCAGCCTAGTCAGGATTTTAGAGAAATTTCCAAGCTTGTCCACTCTCGTCTAGTCAGGTGAAAAGTGCATGCTAAGTGTGTGATAGCCAGCTGACCTCTTCTGTAGGTCAAAACGCTCAGCATAGCAGCACTGCCATAATCAGTGATGCCCTAATAGGTCACCCTCAAAGGTTTCATAATCGAAGGGCTGGAGTCCATGTGTCCATTAGGCTTTCTCTGCTTCTAGAGCGTGAAGATGTCAACAAACACAGTATAGGTTGTGTGTGTGTGTGTGTGTGTGTGTGTGTGTGTGTGTGTGTGTGTGTGCGCAAAGCAAGCTAGGTTAATGTGTGCTGGAGTTTAACACACAGCACTCTCTGGGGAGCCAGTGGGTCAGGGTCACTATTAGATAGGCCTCTTCAAATATCTCTTTATTAACACATAAATGTCTCGCACACACATGTGGTCTGAGTGGGTGTGTGTGAGTGTGTGTGTGTGTGTGTGTGTATCTCTTCCCAACTCTCACTTGCAATGATGGCTGAGTGTGCTTTTCCTATATATGTTATGAATACATTAAAGGGATATATAACCATTTTCCAACATCCTGGCCTCTTAAACACTCTGGTCGCTGAATGCAATCAAATCCTTACAGCAATGCTCCTCCAAAATCTAGTACAAAGCCTTCTTCCCTGGACAATAGAGACAGTTACTCCAACAAAAGCAGAATAAACATTATTTTTTATACCCTTGATTTTAATATCGCAGAAAAACCAACGAATGAGCAGATGTCCCAATACTTTTGTCCTTATTGTGTAGATTCTAAATATCGTAAAGCCTTTTTAGAGCAATATAGTGTAAAATAAGTGATAGTGCCAAATGACAGATAGAGGTTTTGGTACGATCACAAAGCCTATGACTTTTGAACAACGGCAACGGGCCCACTAGTAGGCCATGGGGTACTATTTTCCCAGTGATTTGTTTAAAGGCCAATAACAGCAAAATTATCAGAAAACAAAAGGCTTGTGAGTGACTAGTCAATAACTGAACATTTACAATGTGGTTTTATTAAGATTTACTTTGATAAAGAGGATAATTCATCATAGCTGCTTATTCTTTTCTGAATCCTCTGTAGTTTAGAGCTTTATAAATGACTATATCCTCAGGTTAAATGACATAGCAAATGACCCTGCTCAGGCATGGCACATGGTGGAGCTGTGGACTCAGGGACTCTTTACGGGCACAAAACAAAGCATTTAGCGCCATCTGTTGATGGACAAGGTTTTTTTGTTTTGTTTTGTAGCTGCATATTTTCATTTTATTAAGAAAAGTAAATCAGATCAACTATTAATGGGGAAAAGTCAGAATATCAGACTTGAATGTATTTTAAATTCATTACATAACTTAGTATGTAATTAACTGACATTTTATATAATTATGTTTAAGTAATTATGCAATGATGAAAAACTTTGTGGCTTCTAAGAGTTGATGTATACACTGTTTACACCCTAAAAGTATGTTGGCCCTTAAACCTGCATTCTTCTGAAATCTGCGTTCTATATTTTAAAATAAATATAAAACAATTAAATTACACTTATAAAAGCTCATTTTCTGGGAAGTGCGTGTTGGAACTGGTGATGGATTTGAACAATTGAACTGGCACATAAAAAAATATGTTTAAAAGTAAAAACGGAATAAATTGAATCATATTGGTATTGGCAGTTAACTCTTAAAACAATGACTGTCATTAAACTGATATTAAACAGATATTGGATGACATATTTACTGAACTTCAGAAGATGTTGAGATGTTTAGATGACTCTGAACTACTGAATATTTGTAATTATAAATTTCAGAAATTTTGGACATTGGAAATGTGCAAATTCCCATATTAATGCATACCTAGTTTAATAGAAATGAAACTGATAGAAATAAATAGTGGCCTTTTTGATGTTTTCTGAATCATATGCAGTTTGTAGCTTTTTAAAGTACAAGTATAAAGAGCCTGCAATAACAAATTAGACCCGATGGTAGTGTGCCACAAGGTAGAGCCATTGGTACCACATCTGCATACAAAGCAAAGGTTTTTAGCACCATCTGCTGGTGGGGAGACCTTTTTATTTATTTGGCAGGGTTTGGTCTGACTTTAGATGACATATTATTATTATTATTATTATTATTATAACTGTGTATACTGCCAAATGTTTTCATAAGCCAAGATGATAATTATACAACAAAAAAAATCAAACAGATTTAGAAAAAGGTTATTAAATACTCCAGTGGTCCAGTGATACCAATAAACAGATACTTAAGAAAGGTCTGCTAGAGTTGTACATTTTCTTTTCTCTCTTTATTTGATTCCCTTTAATAAAACAGTATTATCTCATTACTAACCACTATGATGCTTTTAGGAAAAGTATGGTATGGTGTTTACAGTTCAGTGACATGTTTTCTATAAATTTAAATGGGTTTAAACTGAAAACCCACAGGATGTGTGGTTAAGGATCCTTTCTCGACACCAGAGCAGAGCACACTTCACAGGAGAGTGTCTCTGATGAACTGAAAGAAAAGAAAGTTAGAACAGTAAAACATTAAAGATTCATTGGGTGCACAAATCTGTCTTTAGATGTTTTAAATTTAAATGACTTAAATTCAAAAAACAAACTTCTGAATTAAACTAGTGAAAAGTAAACTTCTGAATTTTATGTCTGTTAACTTCTGATTTAGCTTGTAAGAAGCAAACATCTAAAAAGTAAACGTCTGAATTAAACTTCTGAAAAGTAAACATCTGATTAAACTTCAGAAAAGTAAAATGAAACTGAATTTTATGTCTGTTAACTTCTGATTTAGCTTCTGAAAAGGAAACGTCTAAAACGTGAACTTCAGAAAAGTAAACTTCTGAATTTAATTTCTGTAAAGGAAACATCTGATTTAACTTCTGAAAAGCATGCTGCTGAATTACAATTCAGCAAAGTAAACTTCTGAATTTAATGTCTATTAACTTCTGATTTAGTTTCTGAAAAGAAAATGTCTCAAAAGTTCTGAATTAAATTAATTCACTTCTGAATTAAACTTCTGAAAAGTTAACTTTTGAATTTTTTTCCTAAAAGTAAACTTCTAAAAAATAAATGTCTGATTAAACTTTTAAAAATGTAAACTTCTGAATTCAAATTCTGTAAATATATTAATTAAACTTCTGCACATATGTAAAGTCTGAAAAGTCAACTTCTGAATTTATTAAATTATTTTTTCAGGAGCACCAATTAGAACCTATTTAAAGTTACCACTTGTTACTATCTAATAAAAACTGCAGGAGGCCAGTATGGCCTATGCCTTTGCTCATTGCTGTATTTGGCGAGTAGTGAAGACACCAAACTCCAAGACTAAGACTAGTTAAGTAAAGACTAGGTTCAAATGTGTCCAAATGCGTAACAGTTTAGGTGAAGATCAAGACCAACAGTAAACTTAGTCTTTAACTACTTCCTCACATGTTTTTGTGGTCTTTTCATAAAAAAAAAATATATATAAATATATATCATAGTTATGTAATGAATTACATTAAAGGAAAAGTTCACTCCCAAAATCAAACTGACATGATTGATCACGCACACCAGATGGAGTCAATCAGCCGAGCCACGTTTATAGTTTGATATCTGAAGTTTGCTTTTTGGGAGATGCTAGGCTAACATTTCTAACTAATACTGGACCCAGACTGTCACCAGCTGTAACACAGTAAAAATAAAAAACCCTACTGTTTATAAACGCAGCACTGCTAAACAAACACACACACAGTTTACAGCAGAGTAGAGCTTACATCATCCAGTGAAAAGCTGGCCATCACACAGTCACATGGCAAATTTGTCATACGATGAGATTTGAAGCGCTCTAGGATGGGAAAAAAAACGCTGTGTGAATGTTTATACTGCTGATCTTCATCAGTGCAAGCTGTTAAAGCTGTATTATGTAGCAACTCGATCTTCAAATAGCAGCTTGAGGAGCATGTAGATGCTACATTGTCTGGTACAGGGAGAATGGGGTCTCTGTCATTCCCAGTCTAGGCCGGAACGCTGCTCACTGCACAAATGGTGGAGCTTTCCAGAACCGAGTAACGCTGCATAACCCGAGCCATATTACTGCAAACACCTGTAGTATTACTCTACCACCAAATACTTCTTCCTCAACTTTCAAAAAATACAATATTTAAAATAAAAACCTGTGTTTTATGGCGTCCCGATCTAAAGCTGTACCCAAATGAATATGAGCAACTAGTTAACATGCTAGTCAGCAGTTTTGGGTGGTGGGGGGTAATGATATTGCTTGTTTTGTGTTTATAAAGCATTATAAAGCATTTCATTATAATATGGTAAAAGTCTTGATCACCTAGCTTTATGTATAAACCGTTACATGTGAGCTACGGCCTATCAGTGAAAAGCTATTTACGATAAACGATAAATGTTGGTCAGTGAGCTTCATTCAATGATCCCAACTGATGTATATCTCCTACTGCTATATCAACATATATATATCATGTACCATAGTTCCTTCACTGTTGACAATTACCTTTTAAGGTCTCCAGTCTTGCGAGAATGGCCACAAAGTCGTCATAGTTGATCTGCCCTGAGGTGCTGTATCTGTCCCAGAGCAAGCTGAAATTCAGGTCATTCAGCCGCAGGTCTGAGTAGAAATGGAAAAAACGAACAAGTATCAGGACCACAATAACCTCACAACATCAGCTCACTGCTTCTACTGACCACAGTACCAGACTGCCAGTGTGGTGCCACACACAGTAATCTGATAACACTATATACGTTTTTACTTTAGGTACTTTAAAGGTACTTTACAATATTATACATCTGTATCTATATCTAAAATACGCAGATGGCTGATTATCCAACACTGCTTCCACAATCGACACTTAAAAGGTGGGGTTTTCAAGGTTCTTTGGTAAAGCTAATAGATAAATATATAACTATGCCAAAAACATTTGCAAATTTTATTTGAAAAAACAAATTAGGCATAGTTCTAGTAATACTATTGTTATCTTTACAACATTATAATTATAAGTTGTAGTTAACTAATAAACTTAATATTATACCTAATGTTGTAGTAATACATGCAACAGACCTAAATGTAGTAGTAATAGTAATAATAATAGTAGTAAGAGTAGTAATAGTAATAGTAATAGTAGTAAGAGTAGTAATAGTAGTAAGAGTAGTAATAGTAGTAGTAATAGTAGTAAGAGTAGTAATAGTAGTAAGAGTAGTAATAGTAGTAGTAATAGTAGTAAGAGTAGTAATAGTAGTAGTAATAATAGTAATAGAAGTAGTAATAGTAGTAGTAAGAGTAGTAATAGTATTAGTAATAATAGTAATAGAAGTAGTAATAGTAGTAGTAAGAGTAGTAATAGTATTAGTAATAATAGTAATAGAAGTAGTAATAGTAGTAAGAGTAGTAATAATAGTAAGAGTAGTAATAGTGGTCGTAATAGTAATAATAATAGTAATAATAATAGTAGTAAGAGTAGTAAGGGTAGTAATAGTGGTAGTAATAGTAATAATAATAGTAGTAGTAGTAAGAGTAGTAATAGCAGTAGTAAGAGTAGTAAGGGTAGTAGCAGTAGTAGTAAGAGTAGTAATAGTGGTAGTAAGAGTAGTAATAGCAGTAGTAAGAGTAGTACGGGTAGTAATAGTAGTAGTAAGAGTAGTAATAGTGGTAGTAATAGTAATAATAATAGTAATAATAATAGTAGTAATAGTAGTAAGAGTAGTAATAGCAGTAGTAAGAGCAGTAATAGCAGTAGTAAGAGTAGTAATAGTAGTACATGTACATTTGACACATAAAGATCTAAGTTGTTGGCATTTATACCATGGGCTGCGAGGGCATTCTTCATTTGTCTTTCATTGACTGCGCTGTTTTTTCCTCTTTGATAATCCAGGAATTCTTTTTTGAGTCCTGATACATAGCTCTGCAGCTCCTGGAATTTGTGATCGTTCAGTTTTCCTGACCTGTCATCCTACACATTATTAAGGAATTCAGAGGCAGAGGCAGAAGATACAACCGAATCAAAAACAATCACAGTCACAGACTATAAGAGGCGGGGAGGGGAAAGACGAAATGAAATCAAAATGCAAACACTGAAGATTTTCTAACTTTTGATTGTTAAATAATCTGTCAATTATTGGAACGATTAATCGGATTAATTAATTATTCGGATCATGAATAACTCAATTATCAATTAAATTTTATGCAGCTCTCAACTTTTAAATGTGGCTTGTTTTAGAGGATGTTTTATATATTTGCTAACTAACAATGAGTTACTGCCTCGTTTGTATTAGTGGATTATATTTTGACACGGTCTGGCCGGACTGTTGACCTTCGAGGTGCAACCAGCAAGCTGATTGGCTCTTTTTGTTGAAGGGCGGGACTTTAGTAGCAGCAGCAGTAAAACTGCATTCGTTGACGTCACCAACTCAAAGGTTATTCGATTAATTCATTGGCAACTATTTTTTTTAGTCGATGAAGTCGATTAATCGTTGCAGCTCTACCTGTCAGCAATAGCCCGGGGCTTTACCTGCTGACAGTCTATACAGTCTACAGACCACATTACACCAGTCCATGCAATCATTACAGCCAGTGAAAAGGATACGTCCTTCAGGGACATCAAGATACGAACAGTCTGGAGACTCAAAACTGTAACAGAAAGGAAAACGAGAGAGAATGTGAGTCTCAGAGATGTGACTGTTTTTAACGTCATGGCTGTTCTTTCAAATTCTACACACCTTGCTCTTCAACAGCGTGGCCCATTTCCACCAGTTTCTTCTGGATTTCAGAAGCAGTAAAGCCCTGTGAGAGAAAAAGACTTCGACTCACAACAACACTACAACCCTTCAAACGTCTAGACACATCAGCAAGAGGTTTTCCATCAGTGTAAAGAACCTTTTAGGCACTCGGATGGTTCTGCGAGCTGTCAAGGTTCTACACAGACGAATGGCATTTCCTAAAGAACCGCTGAAGAACCCTTTAAAATATAAAACCCTTGTATTTGGCATAACATGGCATTGCAAATGCCTTAAAAGCCAGGAGCCACCATGGCTGTAACACATATGTCCACACACTATATGTCCAAATGTTTTTGGACAGCCCTTCTAATAACATCATTCAGCTTTTGTAAGCCTGTCTGGACCATTCAGAAAAGTAACGCCAGTAGAAAAGGGCTTTCTGGAGGGGATCAAAATGATGAGCCTATTGGCACCATGCTACCTAATGCCAGGTGCATTAGGGGCAGGTGCAGGTGCAGAGGGGTATGATGCCCCCCACCCCCCACCCCCAGCAGTGTTGAGCTGTGGAGCATTGGATTGAGCTCTGTTTTCTTGAATAATGATGGTGCTCTATCCAGTACTTTTGGGATAGGATGAGGAGTTGTGGATGACGAGGTGGGGTGGTGATCATCCTGACCAACATCCTGACCTCACTAACACTCACTATGTTAATGCTGAATGCAATCAAATTCTCCAAAATCTAGTAGTACTCCCACAAAAGCTGGAGAAACCCTTTTTAATTTCTATTGATTATGTAAGAAATAATAAAAGAGCATGTGTCCCAATACTTTTGTCATAATGCTAGTTCTGCTTTCAGTCTCTCTTACAGAAATGAACCGGGCCTAATGGACACACCTATTTATACAGTTTTTGTATTTTGTTTTTGTTTTTGGTATTTATTATAAATGAGAATCTGTAGCAGTATTCTGCTGGTAAGTCCAATTTTTAAAATCTGGGTTTAATTTTGGCAAAGGTGAGGTATACAGTGAGATATATTGGTGATATACAGATCTTTCAGTTGCATACATGCACATATATGGCCCATTATACCAGTGGTGTCCGCATACTTTTGTCCATTTAGCATTTTTTTGTTTAAATTAGGTGTAGACTCCTTGTATGCTACGACCCCTAACCCCGAATACTGGGGACCGATTGTATAATGAATAACCCAACTGATGAGGGATTGCTGCTGAGTGATTTCACACTTTCAGTGAAGCACAGCTTACAAAGTAGTCCAGTCTAGTACAAAGAATGAGGTTAAGTGAAGTTTGGTTGGGCCGTGTCTGGGCTTGTCTTCTCTTCCACAGAAATGACTCAAGGGTTAATGCAGTAGCATACCACCTACGATCTAACCACCTACCATCCACACTTCCTTACAGAGGTTAACCCTTGGAGCCCCAAGCCATTCTTGGGTGCATATTTAAGCTCTTTAAGTGAAAATATAAAAAAAAATTAAAAATGAAATATCTGAAAACACACAATGTAGGCATGCTTACATGTTTTTGAAGGACTTAAGGGAAGAACTGGAGCCTACACATCACTTTTGTGTATGTATTACAATAGTCCATTTTGGTGCTGTTTATAGTAACCTACAGGGGGCACTAAATGTTGCAGGAAATTCAGCCGGAAAAGGCAGTCCAAGCATGTCCTCTGTTACTGTGTCCAAACAATTTAGCTTTGAATTCATCTGTCCAGAGCACATTGTTCCAGATGTCTGATCTTGGTCCAGGTGTCCTCTGGAAAACTTCAGTCTCTGAAAATCCAACGTTCGTGGTCTCTCTAACACATACACTATATGGACAAAAGGAGTGTCCTATTCTATTGGCAGTTCTGGTAAAAAAAAAAAGTGTCAAGGGCAGCCTTCATGACAGCTGATCTATAGCTATATAAATCAACATAAGGGCCTCTAAAGTGTTGCCACTATGGCCCAGGGGGTCACGAGTTTGAATCTCGAGCTATGGCGCTTTGCCATCAGCAGCCAGAGTCCAAGAGAGCACAACTGGCCATGTTCATCTACCCATGGGTGGGTAGATAGCGCTCTCTCGACATCATTTTTTAAGCAGTGTTGACTGGCGTATACGACTGTTAGCTGGTGCGCTGGGACCTGCTAATGCTAGGGGGCGCTACGAAGGGGTGGGTTAACTGGCAGAACCAAATTGGGATTATATATTTAAAAACATATATTTAAATTTATTAAAAACTTCACTGAACAAGCATTGTCATAAAAGCTGATTTTGTTCATTTTGATGACATCACAAGTGTGTTAATCACAGCTGATGCCTTAACGTTAATGTATTTTTATGTCAGTTAAAAGTAACGGGACTCACCTCTTTACAAGACTCAGTACTGAAGGACTCACATTCCAGTTTTCTTGGCCAGCTGAAGCCAAACTTATTAATAAGCCCGATGCAGCCTAGTTTAGCTGTCTCACAGGTGGTCCTGCACACGGGCTTGGCTGACCCATTCACACACTCCGGAGCGTAGGCGGAGCAGATGAACGTCTGGAGCTCAGGGGAACACCTCACTTTTACCAGGGGGTAAAACTGATTGATCTCTAGTCCAGCATCTTCTTGGTTCGCATGGCCGAGCATGTTAGGCATCACAGTATGGCTGTAGGATAGGCCTTGGCACAGTGGAATCTGGAGGGGTTCGCAGGTCCCTGTGGATGGTGGAGGGTTGCCTTCCTTCTCCTGCAACAAACACATCCATCTTCCCATCATTTTGAAAGGATATATATGTTAAATATGCCAGTTAAGAGTTGGTTTGGACCAGTTAGCACAAATGTATGTAAATAACGCTAACTGGCCTCAATGTACTGGATGAAAAAAACTCTTAAATGCTAATATGGTGAGAAATGACTGAAAGTTGGTGTAGGCTAAATAGTATAAAGTGAGTAAACAATGCTAACTGGCCGAAATACTCTAGAAAATGCAAAAATTGTACAACCACAAAATGCTGCTGTGACTCACAACTAAGGGAGGCCTCAGACTGGCCTCAGTCTGTGAGAAAAATACCATAAAAGGCTAATCTGGCTAACAGTTTTGTTTGGCATTACAGTAAGTCTGGCCACAGTGGAATCAATCTACGAATGAATGGCCGCCAGTAGAATCTCTAATGAAGTCATTCCAGTAATGGTAACTGGTCTTTTAAGATGAATATGGTGGTTGGTGTGGCACAACAGATAAAACCACTAGCAGCCAGTGAGCTATTACACCATGTGGGAGACCAGGGTTCGATTCCCAGTCTGGGTGACCGTATGCTGCGCTGCACCAATAAGAGTCCCTGGGCAAGACTCCTAACACTACATTGGCCCACCTCTGTAATACGAGTTACCTTGTAAGTCGCTCTGGATAAGAGCGTCTGCTAAATGCCGTAAATGTAAATGTAAATACGACTCAGTGGTTTAAAGGAGCCAGTTACAATATGCTAGTTAAGAGTGAGTAAGAGTTAGTGCAGACTGGTTTATGTAAATAATGCTAACAGGCCTCATAATAATGCACTTTACAAATAAACTGTTAAACCAGACTGAAAATGACAGAAAGTTAGAACACACTAATTACCATGAAGTCTTTAAATAATGCTAACTGGTGAGAAACACACTAGAAAAACTTGGCTAGCAATTCATTGAAGTTAGTGCAGCTTAGCCTCAAACACTGGAAAAAGCCAGGCCCCCCAAAAAGTGAATGTGGCCTTTAAGATCCATGGAAGACGAGCGTCCAGGCTTTTTCCGTCCTGCACCGAAGTGGTGGAACGAACTTCCCCCGGGTGTCCGAACAGCAGAGTCCAACGCTCGCTGTCCTCAAACCCAGACTGAAGACCCTCCTCTTCTGAGAGTACTTGGAGTGTGTGGAGTGTTGAGGTCTCCAGACTGACCTCTGTATTTAGTAGAGTCTTAGCTTAGAGGGATCTTTACGATCCTAGTCTACAGTGAAGCTCTTTTGTAAGTCGCTCTGGAGAAGAGCGTCTGCTAAACCCCTTTAATGTAAATGTAAATGTAAAAAAGCTTGAAGAATCCCAGAAAAGCTAATGCGTCTGATAACTTTTTGAGATGTGCAGTCATATGAACGAATTCAGCTTGCTTACCTTCTTCTCAGGATGTCCCAAAGAGAGAGAAAGAAGAAGGCCTAATGTTAAAAGAAGAAAAGAGCTAGTGTCCCGAGCAAACTGCATTTTCCGGAGCCTAGAGTCTTCCTGCTGATGCTAACCGTCCCACACTGACAACACTAAATATTTAAGGGTCTACACACAGCTGGAGAGGAATCCGTGTGCTTGTAACAGTCACAAAAAAGAGCTCTTGTCCAATCCTAAACCAGTCCCAGGACATTTCCGCCTTAGGGCCATAGTACACCAGTCGGACAAGCATGAGCAAACATGAACATTCAGTCGTTTAGTTTGCAGCTGTCCTTAGACAGGGGGGCTTAGAAAGGGGGCTCACAGACCTAATGGACCAGAGTGAATGTGGAAAGGACATTCTTCAATATTTCAACAATCAGATATATGAGACACCATCCCAACATCTGAGGTGGCTCATACTTGTCCAGTTCATGTCCTCTGAACTTAAGGCCTCTTAACAGAGTTGAGATGCCTTCAAAGCTAACAGCAGCAATTCTGCTCCTCTGGAGGCAGGTATTTATGTGGTTAGGAAGCAGGGTTGCCACGTCCAGCAAAAATCTTACACTCAACGTTTACTCAAAATTCACCCCACAAATGCTAAAAATAGCCCATTTAATATACAGTGAGTCCAAGAAGTATTTGATCCCTTGCTGATTTTCTTCGTTGGCCCACTAATAAAGACATGATCATTCTATACTTTTAATGGTAGATGTATTCTTACATGGAGAGACAGAATATTAAAAAGAAAATCCAGAAAATAAATCTAAGGAATATATATTAATTGATTTGTATTTCATGGAGTGAAATAAGTATTTGATCCCTTAGTATTCATTAGCAGTTCTGGCTTTTACAGACCAGTTAGACACTCCCAATCAACTTGTTACCTGACCTGAAGCCACCTGTTCTCACTAATCACTTGTGTGAAAAACACCTGTCCACAGAATCAGACAGATCACACAGATTTCAAGTCTCCAACATGGGTAAAACCAAAGAGCTGTCACAGGACCTCAGAGTCAGAATTGTTGACCTTCACAAAGCTGGAATGGGCTACAAAAAGATTAGTAAGGTGTTGGATGTGAAAGTAACAACTATTGGTGCAATTATCAGAAAGTTTAAAGAGTATAACATGACAATCAACAGACCTCGGCCCGGTGCTCCAAAGAAGATTTCGCCTCGTGGGGTGGCAATGATGCTGAGAACAGTCAGAAATCGTCCTGCAACCACTCGGCAGGAGTTAGCAAATGACCTGAAGGCAGCTGGGACCACAGTTTGCAAGGAAACAATTGGCAACACTTTGCGCAACAATGGATTCACATCCTGCAGTGCCCGAAAGGTACCCCTGCTGAAGAGAGCACATGTGGAGGCGCGCCTCAAGTATGCCAATGATCATTTGAAAGATGAACCAAGTTATTGGGAGAAGGTTTTGTGGTCAGACGAGACCAAAATTGAACTTTTTGGCCTCAACTCCACCCGCCATGTGTGGAGGAAGAAAAATGCTGCCTATGACCCCAAGAACACTGTGCCCACCGTCAAGCATGGAGGTGGAAGCATAATGTTTTGGGGGTGTTTCTCTGCCAAGGGTACAGGGCTACTTCACCGCATCACTGGGAAGATGGATGGAGCCATGTACCGCACAATCCTGAGGGACAACCTCCTCCCCTCTGCCAGGGATCTGAAAATGGGCCGTGGTTGGGTCTTCCAACATGATAACGACCCTAAACATACAGCAAAGGCAACAAAGGATTGGCTCAAGAAAAATCACATTAAGGTCATGGAGTGGCCCAGCCAGTCGCCAGACCTCAATCCGATCGAAAATCTATGGAGGGAGCTGAAGGTCAGAGTTGCCAAGCGACAGCCCACCAACCTTCATGATTTAGAGAGGATCTGCAAAGAAGAGTGGGCCAAAATTCCCCCTGGTGTGTGTGCTAAACTTGTGGTTAACTACAACAAACGTCTCACCGCTGTGCTTGCAAACAAAGGCTTTGCCACTAAGTATTGAGTGTGTTTGGCAAGAGGGATCAAATACTTATTTTCCTCATTGAAATACAAATTAATTAAAATATATTCTTTAAAATTATATTCTGGATTTTTGTCTTGATATTCTGTCTCTCCATGTTAGAATATATCTACCATTAAAAGTGCAGAAGGATAGTGTCTTTATTAGTGGGCAAACAAAGAAAATCAGCAAGGGATCAAATACTTCTTGGACTCACTGTATATATATATATAATCACAATGTCAACTTCCAGAGATAGTTTTGTTGGATTACATTACTTTATACAACACAATGTTACCTTCACATCGAGCCTTCTTGATGCCACTGGGTGCCAATTGTTAAATGGCCAAGTATTTAATAATAATGAATGAATTACAGTATTATTAGGTAGGAACTATGGCACAGTAATTTTTTCTCCCTATAGATATAGGTTAATCACCTCTACGTTAGTAGTTCACAGGCCATAGAGTCAAGTCATAGAGCGTCTACCAGGACATGCTCTTATTAAGCGACCCATATCCAGCATTTTTAATCACATTTTTGTCATTTCCAGGCCCCATAAAACAAAACAAAACAAAACAAAAAAAACTATTTGTAATTATTTGATTTTTACACAACCATTTTACGAAAATGAATACTCTAGCAGTCGAGGCCCAAACAGTCCTTATAAAAGCCAGACTGAACGAATTCAGCTTGCTTACCTTCTTCTCAGGATGTCCCAAAGAGAGAGAAAGAAGAAGGCCTAATGTTAAAAGAAGAAAAGAGCTAGTGTCCCGAGCAAACTGCATTTTCCGGAGCCTAGAGTCTTCCTGCTGATGCTAACTGTCCCACACTGACAACACTAAATATTTAAGGGTCTACACACAGCTGGAGAGGAATCCGTGTGCTTGTAACAGTCACAAAAAAGAGCTCTTGTCCAATCCTAAACCAGTCCCAGGACACTTCCGCCTTAGGGCCATAGTACACCAGCCGGACAAGCATGAGCAAACATGAACATTCAGTCGTTCAGTTTGCAGCTGTCCTTAGACAGGGGGGCTTAGAAAAAAAATATTTGTAATTATTTGATTTTTACACAACCATTTTACAAAAATGAATACTCTAGCAGTCCAGGCCCAAACAGTCCTTATAAAAGACTCAAAGAAAGAGGGCGGAGCCAAGTTGCTTTCGGCTGAATATGTAAATGTAAATGCATTGTTTTTGTGATGCTGTTTTTGTTTTTTTGAAGCTTTATTTCCATATATGAACTGTATGACCTGGGGGTCGGGAAGGTGCTACGTTTATAAACTTTAACTGTGTTTATGCATTTCATTATTAATGATATAGGCCCTTAAAACCATCCCAAAGCAGCAGTAATTGTGTAATTGAGTAATTGTTTTACCTATTTGTCATATTTGAATAACAAATAAAGATCAGTCTACATGTGACAGGATTCATTTTGTTCATATTTGGTTGTTAAAATAGGTTGAAACTGACTGGAAATATTTCCAACCTCCATATTTTAGGCAACCAAACAGGCTTAAAATGACATTTACTGCAGAACATTTGAAACTGAAACCCTGTTTAGTACAGTGGGTATAGCTTGTAATAAGTGAGGATTTTAATGCGATTAGTGTGAATTGTGTTAAATATTTAGTACTAAGTACTACCAAATTTCAACTTGTATCATTTTAATAAGAAACAAATAGAAATAATAAGGAGGAAAGAAAACAAAGACAGTACTGAAATCAACAACTGTATTTATTAACTCACAATCTTTAGTTTTATTCCAAGTGGTTCATCCAAGTTCTTTTGGTCCTTCACTTCATTACTAACACACAGTTCCAGTAATTCGTGTAATTAGCAACAAGCATTAAGTGATTCAAGTGTAAATTGTTAAAACGACTGTTTCTAAAAAAAAATACAAAGAATAACTAAAGTGTTATAATGTAGCCATGTGTACGTATGCAGATATTAAAAAAGAAGCATTGTGTTCTAAACCACACTGACAGGTTATAAAAAGAAGCCATTATATAAAAAAAAGGAATTAACTAATGCTCGGTAGAAATTCCCTTGTATAAGAATAAACTCTGGCGTGAGGGTCCGGAGATTGCTCTTAGGTGCTCATTGTGCTCTGGATGAACTGAAACAGAGACAGAAAACATTTTTATAAACAATAATATTTAAAAAACATTTATTAGATGACAGTGTGCTGAATAATACCTGAATTGTAAATGTATTTAACAAAAAAAAAAAAAAAAAAAAAAAAAAAAAAAAAAGAGCTCTGGAGGGTTGAATGATTATATATAATCATATCAATATATAAAGAAAATGCTTATATAAAAATAACAATATAGCAAACATTTTATTCAACATTTCGGTTGTTTGGGGAAAAATAATTTATTACATTTTATTATAATATACTACATAAAAGCCAGAGTGGTTTTCTTTCTAAGTAAGATTTTTTTTGCTCTTGACTGCAAACAATATACATATAAAATTTACACAAAAATATGTTACAATTTTAAATAATCAATAAATAAAGTAGTTGTACAAAGTAAGTTGTACACAAATGTCAATCAACCATGCCCATTAGTATAGTAGGACAACACCCAGGCAGTGTTTTTAAGCTGTGTTTATATATATGTGTGTGTTTGTGTGTGTAAAATATATAAAACAACTAAATTAGAGATAAGATAATACGGTTTAAAATCAATATTATATAATATTTTATGTAAACTAGTGTGTAATGTAGTGTCATACATTTTTAATGTTTTAATGTAATCCTTGGGCCTTTAAATGATAAATCATAACAAATATATTAAATTATTCTGTTTGTAAGCGTAGAGTCATGCTTCTTTGGCTTAAATTGTCCGAACCAGCTACTCGCACAACCCTCCAGAGCTCTTGGATACAATTCTATGGTCTGTTCTTAATTACTTGGCTGTAGTAGACTTACGTCATCGTATTGAAATGTAGCCACTCCTTGTTGCGCCTGGTCTCTTCGTCGGAAAATATCTAGACAAAATACAGATGCCCAGGTCAGAAGGAATGTAATCCAAAACAATGTATAAACATCAATCACAGAAAATAACCGGGGGCTAACTCTACAGATTAGGTCATGATGCCAACCACAGTTCAGGAAATAAAATAAACCCCCAAACTATGTATATTATTATTATTATTATTATTATATAAATCACATGGTAAACTATGCAAACTGAGTTACTCCTAATCTAAGGACTGACCATTTAAGGAGCTAATAATTCTAATAATGAACAGAAGAACCGAAGCCAGGGTTTCACTGTCTGACTCACCAGTCAAGCTTCTCAGTTTAACACAGCATGCTACATAATCGTCAAAGGTGATCTTTCCATGACTGCTGTAGCGTTTTATAATGATATTCATGGCCTGTGGACTCAGTCTGTATCCTAAACACAAACAAAGATAATGCTGTTACAGAAGACACCTTGCACTATGTGCGACAGACATTAGTGGTGAAAACGCTCAACTGTACCCATAGAGCAGATGGCCTGGTTCATTTCCTGTGGGTCCACTGTCCCGCTCATGTCTTTGTCGATGGACATGAAGTGCTGCTTCCAGCCGTTCATCACTGCCCACAGCTCCTTAAACTCATTAAAGCCCATCATGCCGGACATGTCCCGCTAATGAAAACGAAACTTAAGGAGAAATGATCTCACTTCCATAAAAAAATATTAACAGAGCAGAAAACAGTTGGAGATATCGGAAGTGGAGCTGTTGACATATTCCACTCCTTTTCCAAACGTTTATTTTGTATTATATTATTAGTACCCAGTGTTGCGTGGAATCTTCTACGTTTCCTACAGATTGCATCACGCTATTTTGTGAAAAGTCCTGTTTGAGTTCTTTCATTATATATTCCCATTTTGGCAGCAAATAAGTCATGCTCTAAAATATGCGGGAAAATGCCACATATAGCCTTAGGCAAACGTTTGGGCACCCCTGGGCAAATGACATATTTGGTAGATTTTCTAAGTGAAAATAAGTACTAAAGTGTAAATAAATTCTACACATTTAGGAAAATACTTTTATATATTATACATTAATTAATAAATAATAATAATAATAATAATAATAATACATTAATAAGTTATATATCAAATAAAAATACAAGCAAATGGAATGCAAATAAACTCCAAAAAATAAAGAATAAACGATATAGATATTTTTTGGTTATTTGCATTTAATTGTTGTATTGTATTATGTTTGTATTTATATTTAACAATAGATAAATACAAATAAATAAAAGTGCTATTTTTTTAATGTTTTTAATATGTAACATTAATGAAAATAAGCAGTAATTATGCTCTAATTATTACACCCAGAAAATCAACAATCCATAGTTTGACCAGGGTCACCATAACTGTTACCTGTACTAGGTCTGCTAATTTGATGTGGGGTGTCCAAACTTTTGCATTACACTGTTTGTGGCAGGTTGAAAAGCAATCAGGAAAAGGCATTGATTTCAGACAGATTGTAAGTGCTGCACTCTGTCCGATCAATGCTCATCAATTCCGATTAGGATCCTCCTGATGTGGTTAGGAAGGATACATCAAGCATGTTGATCATCAGCCTGCACGTCTCCAAGTTGAAAGCTGCAAAGAAAAAAAACAAGACAATAATGCAGTTAGTAACCTCTACACCAGAGAGCAGCTCTGACCAGCATCACTGCAGGGCTGTCTACTCCTCGCTCTTCCACAGAAGGGTGGCCAACATGCTGCAGAACATCTGTAAGTAGTGGACAGTGCTTCTTTTGAGGGAGCACTTTCTGGACGTAGTTTACAGCCTGAAGTGGGAACTAGCTGTCTTACGTTTGTATCCACCGGAGAAGTTAGCCTGGGTCAAACAGGTCTGGAGCTCCTCAGCGGATATCTGACCGTCCTGGAATAAAAAGAAACACAGGCATATCAGTCATATGGGATCTTCTATGACCAGCCAATGAAAATTTAGGGAAACATATTCTTCACTTTTTAAACTAATTAGTGCATTTTTGTAATTTTGTAATTTTATATATATATATATATATATATATATATATATATATATATATATATATATATATATATACACACACACACACACACACACACACACACACACACACACACACACACACACGCATACACAAAAAAAACAAACTCATCTCCTGATCTCTCTCAAAACCTTCTTAACTTTCAATGGAAGTCAATGGTAAAAGATTTTACTCCAAGTAATTTTGGAGCATTTCTATTTTGGTCCATTCAGCACAAACTCTGGTCACATTGTAAAGAACTCCAGCTCCAGATTCTCACCATGTCAACACTCTGTGTATCCAGAACTTAATGTAAAATAAATGAGATTGGGCCGATATGAGCAGCCTCTAGTAGACTGGGAATTGAAAATGAAAACAGTGCAAATTTTTCTTTTTGTATCAAAGCAGCAAAAAGCCTGAGGTTTCACTTCATTCCCCTGCGACATTGCACGTGACCTTGCACCTCCTGCAATGTGACTATTGCAACAGATTCTGCAAGCCTACCTTTCACTGAAGAAATAACCGAGTACGTTTCATAATCTTCTGTCACAGAATCTTAAAAGTATGTACGGAACAGAACTATCCCTGATGCAGTCCACATTCTGCAAGACCGGCATTGCACAGCGACCCACACAGCACACTGCCAACAGCGACTCTTCTGTGAGGCCCACATACCTGCCCAGCCACCGCGGTGAAGTACCCAAAGAGAGGATCCTGCTGCTGCCCAGGGAATCCTCCAGGAAACTACAGAACAGAGAAGGAACACAAGAATGTAAAGGTAAAACAAGGTGCATATATTATGTACATCTGTGGTAGTGAACACACACACACACACACACACACACACACACACACACACACACACACACACTAGTGAACTAGGGGCAGAAAGCACAAACACACACCCAGAGTGGTAGGCAGCCAACTCCAGCGCCCAGGGAGCTGACAAGGTAAAGGGCCTCGCCTAATGCCGAGCCCAGGTCTCGAACCCACAACCCTGTCATCAATAGCCCAGAGTTCTGACCGCTGAGCCATGCTCATATGCTCATGTAATTCCCTGCATTTACAGCCGAATTAGAGAAACGCTGATAGGACTGGAAGTGATGGTTATCTGGAACTGCTGCAGAGCTGATGATTAGCATCTTTGTTGGACGTGTCTGAAGGGATCAATCTCATCTTTCATGGTGGAGAACTATAAACAATGGCTCGATACACCAACTAGACAATGAGAAACGCCACACCGCTCATCAAGTGATGGAGTGGGTTGGGGCGTCAGGAGGCTCATGCGATGTCATGGACAACACAATGACCAGATTTAGTGGACCTGTAGGACTAGGACTGTCCTCTGAGGAAAGCACTGGTACCCAGCTCGAACACGCCCTTGCCAGCCAGCTTTACTTTGAGCTGATGTGGGACGAGAGGGAGAGCCATCCACCCACCCAGAGGATGGGCTCAGGTGCAAGGCCGATTGTGCTCCCTCAGGATCCGGCTGCTGATGTGAGCTGTTCATTCAGATCATGCTAAGAAAACGTTGGGCGAACAACAAGGCCAGAGGAGAACCGACACAGTACTGAGGGCCACCCTTAGGCTGGTTTAGCCAGTCTACAGTGTTGAGTGTATCTGGACCAGTACTAGGCCAGTTTAAGGGGTTAATGCTTTATCAAACCCACTGATGGCCCATTTGCTGGAAAGGTAGTGTGTTTGCGGGCGGTAGGTTTTATGGCAGGTTCCTGTTGATACAAGATACTTCCCTTTCTATAGTCAACCTTCTCTTTTCTATTAGACAGATCTAAAACCCAGAGATGCTGCATGTGCTCCGACACCGATGTCCCTCACTCTCACAACTACGTTACTTGCTTATTATACCCCTAATCAGAGGGTTCTTTAGTAAAGATAATGGTTTTCTATGAAAACTTAAACTCTTTAAATAGTTATTTTCATTAACTCCTTAAACTCTGTTCTTCACCCTCGTGACTGCAGTTCTCCCCGAATTAACATCAATTTTATAGACCCTATAATAGAGCCCTGTGGGACTTAAATAATTAAATAATTTGTAGTAGTTTAGTACAGTAGTTGGAACTAGGTTCCTCCCTGCGTATCTGGGATGCTACATGTCAAGGCTGGTTTCTCCAAACAGCACGTTTGGACATTTTCCAAAAATGTGGGCTCGACAAGTCAGAAAATTATTTTTTAAATATTTTGGATTTTAAAATGAAGTGACTGGAGTAGATTTTAGTGTATTAGAATAATCTGATAGATTTGATCAACTTTATCAAAGTAAAACATTTCTAATAAAGTGGCCAGTGAGTGGAGGCACAGGGTATAGGTTTCTAATAAAGTGGCCAGTGAGTGGAGGCACAGGGTATAGGTTTCTAATAAAGTGGCCAGTGAGTGGAGGCACAGGGTATAGGTTTCTAATAAAGTGGCCAGTGAGTGGAAGCACAAGGTATAGGTTTCTAATAAAGTGGCCAGTGAGTGGAGGCACAGGGTATAGGTTTCTAATAAAGTGGCCAATGAGTGGAGGCACAGGGTATAGGTTTCTAATAAAGTGGCCAGTGAGTGGAGGCACAGGGTATAGGTTTCTAATAAAGTGGCCAGTGAGTGGAGGCACAGGGTATAGGTTTCTAATAAAGTGGCCAGTGAGTGGAGGCACAGGGTATAGGTTTCTAATAAAGTGGCCAGTGAGTGGAAGCACAGGGTATAGGTTTCTAATAAAGTGGCCAGTGAGTGGAAGCACAGGGTATAGGTTTCTAATAAAGTGGCCAGTGAGTGGAAGCACAGGGTATAGGTTTCTAATAAAGTGGCCAGTGAGTGGAAGCACAGGGTATAGGTTTCTAATAAAGTGGCCAGTGAGTGGAAGCACAGGGTATAGGTTTCTAATAAAGTGGCCAGTGAGTGGAAGCACAGGGTATAGGTTTCTAATAAAGTGGCCAGTGAGTGGAGGCACAGGGTATAGGTTTCTAATAAAGTGGCCAGTGGGCAGAAGCACAAGGTAGGTGTTTCTAATAAAGTGGCCAGTGGGCAGAAGCACAAGGTAGGTGTTTCTAATAAAGTGGCCAGAAGCACAAGGTAGGTGTTTCTAATAAAGTGGCCAGTGGGCAGAAGCACAAGGTAGGTGTTTCTAATAAAGTGGCCAGAAGCACAAGGTAGGTGTTTCTAATAAAGTGGCCAGTGAGTGGAAGCACACGGTAGAAAGACCAGGCTAGAAAGATTTTAAAAAAGGGTCAAAGCCTAAAAACAGGGTCAAAACCCGTGACCACACATTCGGTCCAACATCAACGGAACCGCACAGTCAGGGTACGGGAGCTCCAGCTACAGTAATGGCGCTGCGCCGCGGTGAAGCTACAGAGGCAGGGAGTGATCCTACGTCAGCTCACACTGAGTGAGATGTGGGCTGCAGACCAGGAGAAGCTAGAACCTTCAGCAGGAGAACCCTGATAAACAACCCGGATGTGAAGTGCGGTTTGGGTTAATCTCAGCACTTACCGCTCCGGGCTGGCCGGCGGGTGGAGCTCCATAACCGTAACTCATCTTCAATGTCAGAGATGTTCTTCAGGTCTTCTGGAGGTCAGCAGAAGGTCCGGAGCGAAGCTGGACTCAATCCTCTCACTTTTATTTCATCAAAGCCGCTCCTTCTTCCGCAGTGGGAGGGTCCCAGCCGCGTTTACACAGCCCACCCGCTTTCCGGCAAGGCTCGTCTTCCTGTCCAAAAGTTTGTGGACACCTTTTCTAACGAATGCATTTAGCTACTTTAGGTTGCAGCCATTGCTGAAACAGGTGTGCAATCCACACACACACACACACACACACACTCAGTATAGAAGTACTGCCAATAGAATAGGACTCTCTGGAGCAGATACACGTTACCCTTGAGGAAGAGGGGTATAAAGCCCCCCAGCATTGAGCTGTGGAGAAGTGTGCTCTCTGGAATGATGGTGGTGCTCCATCCAGTGATGTTGGGGGTGATGAGGTGGGGTGGTGATCATCCAACATTAAGCAACAGTAAGCAGAAGCACAAGGTAGGTGTTTCTAATAAAGTGGCCAGTAAGCAGAAGCACAAAGTAGGTGTTTCTAATAAAGTGGCCAATAAGCAGAAGCACAAGGTAGGTGTTTCTAATAAAGTGGCCAATAAGCAGAAGCACAAGGTAGGTGTCCAAAAACAGCCAGGACAGAGGTGGCAGTTCACAATATTCCAGAATGTAAACACTGCCCCCTGCTGGTGAAAGAGGATCCTAACAAAGTGACCAGAGAGTGGAAGCACAAGGTAGGTGTTTCTAATAAAGTGGCCAGTGTGTAAAAGCACAAGGTAGGTGTTTCTAATAAAGTGGCCAGTGAGTGGAAGCACAAAGGTAGGTGTTTCTAATAAAGTGGCCAGTGAGTGGAAGCACACGGTAGCTGTTTCTAATAAAGTGGCCAGTGAGTGAAAGCACAAAGGTAGGTGTTTCTACTAAAGTGGCCAGTGAATTGATATGACGTGTGATTATTGGACTAGTTCCAGTGAATCCTGCTGTTAATACTAGATGGAAAGTTTACGGTGATGCACCATAATGCCGACCCATATGTTGTACCACTGCCCATTCTTTATATAGCAGATGAAGGGGGAGTAGTGAGAGGTGCATCACATCCGACATTTATCCAGGAGGCTGAATGTCGTGTCTCATCACAGAAAGGGTGGGTAGCTTGGAATGTCATCTATAGTGACCCACCCAGCACTGCCCACTTACCATCGACAATCTGCTTACTGGTTTGCAGAGAACGCAGCATTCGGACATCGCTGTTGGTAACAGTTAGAGATGCATCACCAAAACCATTATTTGTCCTGGTCAGACAGACCGATCTGTAGGCATAGCTGGAGAAGACGCCGTGGAGGACTTGGCTATGATTGCTGTGGGCAGCAGGAGAATGAGGAGGACAGCAGTGCTTCATGGATGCATGACCGACCCACAGTGTGTTATTACACAGGTAAGACATGACAATTCAGTGGATTCTTTTCTTTTCCATATTGGTATTATTGTTTTGGTGATTGGTTCTTTGGTTATGGCAGCAAAGTCAAACAGTGGAAGTCAATCTGCAGAATCTGCAGCATTAATAACTGTAATAATTCATAATTAACTATGCATTTTGGGTTCCATGAAGAAGCATATATGTAATGTAGATATGTGAGGGTGAAGAACCCTTAAATTGGTAAAGAACCTACAGCAACTCAAGGGTTTTTAGACCTTTAAGAAGTTCCTCACACTCAAACACTCACAATAGACCCCAAAATTGTACTTCTATAAAACCATTTGAACCAACCAGAGTGGATGACTCTAATGTTATGAGAGGGAGGGATTCATTAATTATTAGAGATACTATTTAGAGGGTCCATCATATTCAGTAATGTAACTTATTCAGTAATGTAAGTATGAATTATTCATTAGCAGCTCCTATTAACAATTATGTAGTTTGTGTCTTAAATTTGCATAATTTCCAACACAGTTATTACCAAATTACGTAAATACTGGTTAAACTGGCTTCATTTGTTAGGTAGTCCCTGTGTGCAGTAGTAGCCTTGCTGACATAAGGACTTCAAAAGCCTTGAATACAGTATTTATGAAGCAATACTTAATATATGAGAAATATCCTGTGGAGTCCCACAGGGTTCTATTCTGGGGCCTGTGAAACTGACGTTAATTCCCTGCTCAAAAATCCAGCTCAAGACCAGCTTTTTCCTTTTGCTGGTGGCTGGTTTTTGATGGTCTAAGCTGGTCTTTGATGGTCAAGGTTGTTGAAGAGCTGGTCATCTAGGTGAAAACATACCCTGTTCTAGTAAGACATCTGGTTAACCAGCTCTTGGCCAGCATAGTGTGTACTGCATTTGATGCAGGTCATGCTGGTCATCAAGACTAAGCTGATCGACCAGCATGATCAACATCCCGAAGCTGGAGGTCCAGCATCACCAGGTCAACCAGCTTGACCTTACTAGCCATGCTGGTGGTGATTAACCAGACCTGTTTCTAGTTTAATGTTCCTTGTTCCAATGTTTACTTTATAAAATATATCAAATCTGCTGGATGTATGTTTACAATGCCCTCAAATCTTATGTCTAGGATCTGGATATATCTTGTTCTGTCTTTTATATGTTTGTATTGTTTTATTTTGATATTATTTCTTGTTTGGTTTATTTAATTAGCTTTACTTATTTATCATTTTTGTTAATTTTTCCTTTAATTATTATTTATTTTATTTTCTCTTTTTACTTGATAGGATCATTGTTAATATTGTTGGACAATATGTAATGTGAATATCCTATAAATACTGTACATGTATCAAAAAATAGTGGCACAAATACTCAAATATGGCTTTATGTTGGCTTATGAACATGTTATTCAATGCATCTACATAGGTCATGAAGTTCTTCTGGAGACAACCTTGGATGGACATATATATTTTAAGGATCAGTGTAGCTTTAAGAACGAAGAATGCGACTGTGGGCCCATATACTGTGCAGTTTAAAGGGTTAATGATATTAGTGTATGGTATTAGGTTAGGCTCTGGTAGTGAGGGCCCACATACCTGGCCTTGGAGCTTAAAAGGTTAATAAATGTGTGGGGAATGGTAAATCTGGATGGGGGTCTGGATATGAATCGGTCTGTAGTTGCCTTGTTTTCCAAGGCAAACGGAAAGCCTGCAGTGGAGTGCCATACCCGATCTCAGCAGGCCTGCTGGCACACACTACAGAGAGAGATGGGCAAATGGAATAACGTCATCCTGCAACAGAAACAGACCTCCCTACTCCTCATCTCCTCCTTTCTTCCCTTCTTCTCTTAACATCTCAAATAAATCCTAAATATAATAAATATAAAAAAGAACCATGATATGCAGTGGTGGTGGATTGTCTAGACCCTGTAGAGAAGTACTACCAATAGAATAGGACTTTCTGGCGCAGATAAATAATCATGAACCTATAGGCACCATGCTGCCTTACGCCAGATGTGGGCTTGAGGGTTATAAAGCCCCCCAGCATTGAGCTGTGGAGCAGTGGAGGAACTGTGTTCTCTGGAATGATGGTGGTGGAGCTCCATCCAATACTTTTGGGAAAGGTTGGGAAGTTGGGGGATGAGGTGGGGTGGTGTTTATCCTAACCAGTATCTAACCTAAACTTACTAAAGCTCTTGTCGCTGGATTCTATCAAATCCTCACAGCAATTCTCCTCCAAAATCTATCAGAAAGCCTTCTTCCCTGGACAGTAGAGGCAGTTACTTCAGCAAAAGCAGGAGGAACTTTTTTAATACTCTTGATTTTAGAAGAAACAAAGAAATGAGCAGGTGTCCCAATACATTTGTTTGGCTAAATACTTTTAGCGTGTGAAAGGCAAGAGGGATTCAGTCAAGTATCAGGAAATCTTAGGAGCTGAAGCTTGGGCATTATTGGACCTTCCAACAGGACAATGATCCCAAGCATACCTTAAAGTCCATCAGGGCCTGGTTTCAGAAGAAGTCCTGGAGGATTCTGGAGTGGCCGTCACAGGCGCCTGACTTGAGCCACATTGTAAATCTTTGGTGGGGTTTGAGGGAGGGGGCTGCAGGAGCAAACCCAAGAATTTTGGTGGGCTGGAGGGCATTGCCCATGAGGAATGGGCTCAGATTTTTCAGGAATGCTGCCAGTCGTAACAGCAGAAGGAGGTTCCACTAGGTGCTGAATAGGGGTTGAATAACTCCGAGACTCCAGATATGGTATTTGTAAAATTGAGAGTAATATCCATACTATTCAATATCCTTGTCCTTCAGGCGATGATGACCTCACCCATGAGTATGTTGAGATCGAGACAGATTCCTGCTTGACTGTTGCTGAAGAAGATTTCGAAGAGGTCCTTGCTGGACAGGAGCTGGAGGACCATGCAGTCTGGATGGCACAGTCCCACCAAACTGAAGATAGCCAGGAACACATTCCTGGAGCGTCGTGCCCTCCAACAAGTCACAGAACGAACGAAGGGTCAGACCAGGCCGAAGGCGGTTTATGCCCTTGCAGGACAGTCCATTCGAGATGGCGTAATGAGGCAACCAACCAATGTCTGTGCGTGCCTCCTCAGTGTTTTAATGGTGTGTATTATACAGCTTTCACTGCATTTCACAGCCCATGTGCTCATGTGGAGCTCACATAGGTGGAAGGTGGGTTACAGCACATCCTAATCTCACATGGGTTCCATCTAGGCCCAGTGTAGAACCAAGATAGGGCCCATGTTTAACCCCTCCTGGTCCCAACATGGAACCCATGGACAAAAAAAACATTCTGGTTCCCAGTTGGGCTGACCATACAGGCCCCACATGGGCATGCTCTCTACCCTTATCACTCCCACAGTGATGCTGGCTGGCATAGGCATCATCAGCCAATAGTTTATGTCCGAGTGTGTTGGCTGCCTAGTGATGCTGGTGTGCTGGTCTACACCCTTTTAGTGTTGGGAGCTTTGCAAGTGATGGGGGGAGTCCCAGTGAGTAAGTGGGTTAATTGGCTCAGCTAAGTTGGGGAGACAATTGAGGTGACATACTATCCATACTATCGCTCACGGTGTAGCATTAGCCAATGTAGGGGTCTGTTAGCTGATGCAGCAGAACTTTCAAGCGTGTTGAGCTCCATTGATCCCTGCTGGTTACGTTTGATGGACAACCAGTACGACCAAGCTTGAGCGTGATCATTAACCACCAAAGCTTTAACCAGCTACCAGCTAAACAAAAGCTGGTCTTGAGCTGGATTTTGGATTTTTCACCTGGGATGTGGTGGAGCTTCTTGTGACTGGGAGGATGCACATGCTAGCCTTCATCATCCCAGTGCTGGTAACTTGATGTAAATGGGGGGTGGTGGGGGTGGTCCTAACTGACTTGGTAGGAAATGTCTTTACATTCACTGGTACTGAAATGAACAGTGTTGTTTTTTTTCCCTAATGAATGAATGATGCTCCTCTGTTTAGTGAGGAACACGCTGGTGGTGGGGGTTGAGGTGGATGTCCTAGAAGAGCTGATTTATGAAGATACAGAAATCGTGCAAACGCAGACAGTGTGAGTATGACTACTTTCTACTTTGATATTATGATGATTGATAGGGTTGGGTTAGTCAACGTGAAAGCCAGCCTTGAGTGAGCAGCAGTGATAGTATAAGACCCTGTTTACACCTGTGTCCTGAGAATCAGGGCTACATCAGGATCAGGCCAAAGCACATAAAACTGGCACCCAATACTCATTTAAACCAGATCCAAATCCCATCCCTCAAACCACTCCAGAAGGTCGTCTGAGACGCAGATGAGCCCCATGTTACAGCAGTGTCAACTCATCCGTCTCGCCAAGACGCAAACTGTGATGACTGCTGCACAACTAGAGTCTCTGGCGTTGGCATGGTGTCAACCGAGACGATGGATCAGCTGTGTCCCAGCAATTACAACTTTTTAAGAAACGTCAGATGAATAGTTTTCTTCAGGGTCTTTAGCGGTTCTTCTGTAGCACCGCTCAAAGAACCCTTTGTAGCACTTACACTATCAGGACAAAAGTATTGGGACACCTGCTCATATTGATTGTTTCTGAAATTAAGAAGATTTAAAAATAGTTATCCTGCTTTTGTTGGAGTAACTGTCTCTACTGTCCAGGGAAGAAGTCTTTCCTCTAGATTTTGGAGCAGCACTGCTCTGAGGATTTGATTGCATTCAGCGTCAAGAGCGCTAGTGAGGTCACAATGTTGGTCAGGAGGATCACCACCCTACCTCATCATCCCCAACTCCCCAACTCATCCCAAAAGTATTGCAGAGAAAATATGTAGTTCCACTGCTCCACAGCTTTCAGTGCTGGGGGGGCTTTATACCCCTCTAGCCCATGCCTGGCATTAGGCACGGTGCAAAGCGGTTCATTAGAAGGGATGTCCACAAACATTTGGACACATAGTGTGGCACTCTCAAAATACAGTGCGACTCATTACTTTCCCTGTGAGCTCATTCTGCTGTGATTTATCTTTATGTTTTAGGTTTGATGGAAGTCTGGAGAATCATCCCATGGACCCCCCCTCATACTGTTGCAACCAACTGTTTCTCCAGTGACTGTAAACTGAGAAGCAAAGTATTTTTAGTAGTTGTAATTGTAATTGTAATTGTAATAGTAATAGCAGTGGTATTGTATTTCTACATCATCATATCTCCAACTTCTGTAGGGTGCTACTGTATATTCAGTACAGGGTAGTCAACAGTTCACTATCACTAATCATTCATTATTCAGCAATAAGCCTGGGGGGGGGGGGGGCATGCATTACAGTGATTTGACCACAGGTGGGGTGTGTTTGGCTAAAAAGCACCACTAAAAGTAGAGGACATTCACTTTTCTACTCTGGATTTAAAAGGAAATTCCAAAGATTAAATAAAATCATTATTCAGCAGCTGAGATGTAAACAGAGTCATTCAGGGTGGGTTTTAATCCAGAATGGTCCATTGTGGGGGTACAGGGGTGCCCTATACAGTGGGGGTAATGTATACAACCACAATTTTCACATAATTTACTATACAAAATTATACAATACAAAATGACCAGAACCCTGAGTTTTCTATGTAAGTGGCAAATTCCAGGGGTTTGTGCCTTACACCACCCTGCATGCCCCTCCCTGCTGTTCATGGCGTTTTATGTTTTATGGCGAAACCTTTTCTTAAACTCTTCTCTCATAAAACATCTTCAGCATCATGAAACTCCTCTGTAACCATTTAATGCAGAGGCTTTCTATGAGGTAGCTTTTGGACGTCTGGTTCGCTGATTTGATATGACAGTGGTCAGACATGGCTAATGGAATAATAGTCATTTATTTATTATTATTTATTACAAACATACATATGTAATAAATCTAAAAATATATATAAATTTAATATACATCATCAGAAAACATAAACCTGCACATTTAATGCACAATTACTGTTTAATTGCAACATTTAACTTATATAAAAAAAAAAAGAGGTTCAAAAATGATACCATGGAAAAAATAAAATAAAATAAAACATAACACATTAAATTTAGACAGATTTAATGTGCTACATTTAATGTGTTATGTTTTATTTTATTTTATTTTTTCCATGGTATCATTTTTTAAGGGCAGATATATATATATTGACTTCCATTCAGAGTTAAGAACAGTTCTCCTGTAAAGTCATCATTTTGGATGTATGTTTTTCATTGGACAGTGATGATATATATATATATATATATATATATATATATAAATAAAAACATAAATCCAAAATGATGACTTTACAGGAGAACTGTTCTTAACTCTGAATGGAAGTCAATGTAAAATAAAGGTTTATTCCAAGTAATTTAAAGACTTTCTGTTGGTCCATTTTTCCAGAATTATTTACTACAGAAAACTAAAAAACCGACAGTGAGTGGATAGATGTTTTTCACTGAGCAGCATCGACATACAAGGAGGGACGGGTGGGACTTTTATTATGGAAACTGGTTGTGCTGCGTAAGGCCGGCAGATCCTCCCTGAAGCCTCTGACTGCAGGAAATCCGCCTTTTACAACCATTTCAGGACAGTTAGGCTCATTCTGCTCCGAGCTTTTGGAAATAAGACACTTTTAAGAATTTCCTACGAAATGGTAAGTTAGAACAGTTTTTGGTTATTTACAGTTTATTTGGTGTGAATTTTTTTTTCGGTACTTCTGGGTTAGTTTAATGTGTTTGAACGGAAGACTCGCGGTTTCATCTGTATGACATAGATAACTATCTCTAACTGTCCTCCTGACCTCCTTTATGTCATTTTATTGCTGCTTGATAATATTCTGTATATATTAATTATTATTGAAAAAAAAAACATCTTCATGAAAATAATTCTCCATCGTTTATAATCTGACTAATCGATTCTGAATTATTTCCATTTAAACACACATTAATAATAAGAATACTAATAATAGTAATAATAATAATAATAATAATAAACACGATACTGTTGATGTGTGTTGGTAAACGTTTCCATGGAAACAGGCCACTCCATTTTAAAAGGAGGGGGGGCACTATGTCAGAAATCGATAACGAGAGGATAAATCACACAATAACGAGCATTTATTATATTAATATTTAATATACCGTGTTTTTGTTGTGTTTGTGCGCGATTAAAAACACGTAAGGACGTCCTCGTCTGAGGGGTATTTGAAGGATATTCGTGACATTGGGTTTAGCTGACGGTGTTTTCCCCACCCGTATTCAGGCTTATAGCGGCAGCACGGGGAGGGAGGGGGCGGGGTTTGTCTGAATACGGGTGGGTGGTAGAGGTGAGCTGGGCGATGGGTTGCCAGGTTCGCGCTTTTCCAGTTCTTTTGGTTCATTTGGAAGTAATGCATGCATTAGTTTGGAAATGTTCCCCAGTCGCCAAAAAGCTTGTATACTGTCAAACGGGAAATTAATATATATATATATATATATTTAAATTTAGCTATTAAAGTGAGTAGATTTGTAAACCTTTTATTTATCCTACATTTGGACACATTTCATGAAGGGTGGGATTTCAACCCTAGACCCATAGAAAACCCTAGAACTTAAACCCGTGTAGTATCTTTGTATAGTTAAATATTGCATTTTAGTAAACATGCCAATTTTAAAACCTCTAAACTGTTTCATCACAGTCCTGATAGTCTTCCTCGGTCACGGGAAGAGCATACGCTATGCAAACCATACACCATGGCTGTGAGGAGAGCCATGCGGCCTTCCCGAGCCATGCTAGATCCCCCCCTCCGGCTGCAGCTGGATGAAAACCAGTGAGGCTAGTGGTTGCCAGGTCAGGTGGTGGGCTAAAAGCTAACCCTCCTAGGCTGTTCTGCAATCTAATAGCTAGTTAGCTAGCTCACGGCACACCATGCCAATATACAATGCTAGGTTTTGTGGCGTAAACCAGCCAATCAGAACAGAGCTTTTTTAAAAAAGGGGGCATAGCTGTGTCTAAAACGAGTCCTATTGATATTATAATGCACTTCTGTATAGGCAGTACACACAGTACTGAGGCAGAGGTACATAACAGGGTGGTAGATAGGTTTGTTAACCTGCCTCTAAAGTCACACGTATTATTAATCAATATTATCATATTATATTACATTTATATTTAAATTTATCATCATATTAATTTATATTAGCACATGATTTTGACTACTCATATTCATATGTACATGGATTTACATGGAATCTCACTCTCCTTTACCTATTTTTGCATTTTTAGTACTAAAAAGTTTAAATAAAGCCACAATATTATATAATTTTTCTAGTGGTTGTCGTTCCAGATGTCTATATTGTAATCCTGACTGTAAAAAAATAGAGAAGTAGTTAGATATATTAGTATTATTCTTACTAGTCAAAACCGAATTGTAAATATATAAAACTCTATTGTTAAAATCTGAATCTGCACATATTTTAAATGCACATTTCAACTAAACAAACCTAAATTGCAACACCTATTTTATTTGTATTTTCTCTATTTAGACTTATTTATAGAAATGTGGATGTGAACCCTTTACTCGTCAGAGTTAGTGTAGATTACTGCAAATTACAGATGAGAGAGTAAAGTACCATGTGAATCATTAATGATAATATATGACTAGTCAGAATTACATTAAGGATATATATATATTAATAAATATTAATTTATATTAGCACATTTATATTTTCTCAATGACGCCGATAAACGCAAATCATGGACTTGGGGATTTTTGCCGGAGCTGGCAACCCTCGCCGGGCGGGCGGTACCATGTGAGGGCAGGAAGAGGGATCCGTGTGTGAGCGAGTGTGTGTATGACTTCTGCTGGGCAGCGAGATCGACTTTGGTGATGGACAAAACCGCCGTGGTTAAAGTCGGGGCGGTGGCCAGCGCCAGTGTGTGCGTCCTGTTCGGCGGGGTGGTTCTGGCCCAGTACATCTTCACCAAGAAGAAGAGAGCGGGCAAGAAGACGAAGATCATCGAAATGGTGAGCGCTGGCGGCCTCCTCCTCCTCCTCCTCCTCCTCCTCCTCCTCTTCCTCCTCTCCCTCTCCTTCGTGCGGGGGAAGCACAGCTCGGTAGAGGTCACGGCTGCCGTGTGGAGTCGTTGGCAGCCGGTTTCTTGACCAGGCTGTGCTCAGATTCAGCTCAAACCGCTGTTAACTTGGGAGGGATAGAGGGAGCGAGGGAGCGAGGGAGCGAGGGAGGGGACAGCTTTTTGGAACACAGCGAGCCTTAAAAGGGAACCTATTTCTCATCCGGGACATTTGTGCGACGCAAATAGCTAATTAGACACATTCTTAGTCTTAGTCTGGATGTGTGAATATTTTGCAGCCTCACAAAAATATATATAATAATAATAATTAAAAAAATACAGTTTAAAACGATAGCTAGTGCTAGCTAATGTTAGCCTACAAAGCTAGCTAGCTAACAGCCTACTTTCAGCCATAGCAGATCAGAAGTAGCTGCAGCTAAAGCGTCTTACAGCAGCCAATTATTTTTTCTGTTATTAGCTTATTTATTATAAAAACGCTGGTGTCCGATAGCTAAGTGTGGCTCAGTAGCTAGATTAGATGCTGTAGGTCGGTCTCAGAGGTTCTCTCAGTTGACACTGTTGCCAGGGGCGTGGCTACGCTGTTGTTAGGGGGCGTGGTCGCAAGCGTGTCAGGGCCTGGGTACGTCCAGGCGGTCAAAGGTCTCCTATAAAATAGGTGCAGTCCAGTGTGTTCAGGATATAGCAAGCTCTTTTAGCCTAAATGACAGCAGTGATAGGGCAGAAGTTCATTTTTTTTACTAGTAAAAATGTTCAAGATTCAAAATGTAAAAAAAAAAAAAAAATTAAATAAAAAAAATATATAATAATTTTACATTTTAACCATGAATTCTTTACTTGTAATAAAGTCAGATCGACCGGTTAATTCTGACTAGTCAAATTGTTAGTGTAATTTTAAATACCAGCAATAAAAGCCATAAACTCGGTAATGCAGTGATTCCTAGATAATTCCTAGAAATTCTAATGTCAGATATAAAGTATAAGTTATATTTTGTACAATGAATTAATACTTAATACTTGTCTATTTGTAATATCTAGCTACAGATCTATAACTAAAAACAATCTGACTAGTCAAATCCTTAATGTAATTTTGCTAAAAAAGGATGCTAATAATAAATACAGATCTATAAAGATATTCTGACTAGTAATACTGCCAGAATGACATATCCACATGATTTTCACTACTCATATTCATATGTACATGGATTTACATGGAATCTCACTCTCCTTTACCTATTTTTGCATTTTTAGTACTAAAAAGTTTAAATAAAGCCACAATATTATATATTTTTTCTAGTGGTTGTCGTTCCAGATGTCTATACTGTAATCCTGACTGTAAAAAATTAGAGAAGTAGTTAGATATATTAGTATTATTCTTACTAGTCAAAACCGAATCGTAAATATATAAAACTCTATTGTTAAAATCTGAATCTGCACATATTTTAAATGCATATTTCAACTAAACAAACCTAAATTGCAACACCTATTTTATTTGTATTTTCTCTATTTAGACTTATTTATAGAAATGTGGATGTGAACCCTTTACTCGTCAGAGTTAGTGTAGATTACTGCAAATTACAGATGAGAGAGTAAAGTACCATGTGAATCATTAATGATAATATATGACTAGTCAGAATTACATTAAGGATATATATATATATATATATATATATATATATATATATATATATATATATATATATATGTATGTATATGTATGTATGTATGTGTGTGTGTGTATATATATATATATATATATATATATATATATATATATATATATAAATACTTGTAAACATTTCATAGGTGATATCTGAAATGTGAAATTCTACTCAGGAAAACTCCATTACAGAGATGTTAAACTTGAGGGCTGTCAATACTGTATAATAATTTATGATTATGTGATTATTATTATTATTGATTTTGATTATTATTATTATTATTATTATTATGTGAATATAACCAGACTAAGTCTGGTTATCCATCATCAGTTCACCCATAAAATAATTCACATTGATTTGTGCTGCCTTATTTGGCTGCTCATAGTCCAACTCTATCCTATTTCACGCTTATGATAACAGGCCTTGCTCTGGCTGTAAGAGGTCATAAACATACGTCACATAATACAGTGCTTACCACTGCGGAACACACCCGGTTCAGTCACACACATATTTAAGAGGAATTAGGTGTGTTGGAGTGGTGAAATACCAGCCGCAAGACTCAGAAACTCGTTATTGATCAGGTACAGCTGCATTGATGAGGACTTTGTATATAGAAATCATCAATCACCGAGAAATAGGGTGAGGTTGTTGGTTATGGTGCAGTTGTTCTGTGTTCTACCCTGAATATGTCGCACCCTTACCTGTCCATCAGGCCATCTGAAAAAAAAAAACCTCGCTTGAGTGGGATGACCGGGGCGTCCAAAAGCTCATGAAGCAGGAGATTAACAGGCCGCTGTTTGTAGAGTATGAAGGGGGCGTATGGCTGAGCTCTTCACACCCAGGCCTGAGGGCTTTACCTGCTAGCCCTGCCCGAGCTGTCTACTGCCGAAACAGAGTTCGCCTAGAATTCCTAACAGCCGACTAGAATTCCACAGCCTGTTAAAATAGAAGCGTCCGTGGAGCAATTTCAACAGTGGGTGTGATCAGGTTTCTGTCACATACATTACAGGCATATTTTGGAGATATTGAAATCCTAAATGAATTAACTAAGTGTGCACAGTGCCAATAGGTTCATGTTGCTCTGCTTGACAAAAAAAGTCCTATTCCAATGGGTGCAGCTTAAAGTAGCAGAATGCATTCATTAGAAGGGGTGTCCACAAACCTTTGGACATGAAGTGTATAGGGACGGTATGCCTGGATACTTTTGGACATATCATGTCCGTATGGACACAGGCTGTATGTTTTTACTGTGGCTTGGCCTACTCCGGGCTGAATGGACTGAAATGACCTAGAGCTCGAGTGCCTCAATAGAAGCTTTGTCCTCTGCTCTGTGTCCGCTTGCCCTCAGCCGACCTTCGGCCTCTGACAGAGATGGCGAGACAATTATTTACTAGGCTTTAGCTGAAATTACTGGGCATTTGAAGTGATGTCCAAGAGGATGTGTTCCAGTCTTTTGAGGAGAATTCATGCATTGTGCAATAGCTGTCGATAAGTACATTGAGTAGTGGAATTCGTTTGCATATCAAAAAGTGGGCTAACGTAACTGCTATAAGGCCAACATGCTCTACTCTACTGCTCATCTGCTCATTTGCTTCCCAACCTTGGTCCTGGACGACCCCACGGTATTAGTTTCCTGCCCCAACACACCACCTTCAACTCAGGAAGCGCTTGTTAAACGGCCGATTAGCTGAATCCGCCTGTGTTGGGAACAGGGTGAATGCTACAGTTTAGCAGGACAGAAGGTCCTCCAGGTCCAGTGTTTGAAACCGCTGCCCCGCACCAGGCCTCTGTTTCTTGCAATGACCCTTGTACCAAGTAAATGCTGTGAATGAGCTTTTTGCATGATTTAGCATGTGCCTCTATCAGTATTATCACAAAAGTCAATAGAAGGGGTCTGTTGGTTTGCCTTGTTGCTTGCTCGGGCCAGATGGAGATATGCTCGTGGAGAGACAGCAGTAGCTTAAATTCAGCACGATAACAAAAGGCATGCCTCAGCACTGGAGCTGTGGAATGCACCATGCTGGAAACCAGGTCAGCAAGCACCAGCTTGGGCGTCTCAGCCTTCTAATTGTGTGCTGGAGGCCTAGCTGTGGTCTGTGCGGCTGAATATTGCACGTTGAGGTGCCCATTGTTCTAACTTGTTGTGTTACAGCTGACATGACTGTAAAGCGTAAAGCAAAGCTCTGGGTCTGGTAGTAGCTAGAACTTCACAGGAGTAGAGAAACGTAGACGTGCATGGAGAGAGCAGTGGGGAAAATGGCAATATTTTAAATTACTGGACATGAAGTTGTGTTTTGATATTCATGAGAAGTAGGGCTGCACCGATATCACTGTTTTCTTCACGATACTGGAAAGGCCACAGTATTGAACAGCTCTCTGATCTGGTAGTAGCTAGAACTTCACAGGAGTAGAGAAACTTGCATGGAGATAGCTGTGGGTAAAATGGCAAAATTTAAAATCACTGGACATGAAGACATGTTTTGATATTCATGATATTCAGGAAGTAGGGATACACCGATATCACTTTTTTCTTTCCGATATCGATACCAGATTTTCAAATATCTGCCGATATCGCAAACCGATACCAACTCAGACTTAAATACTCCATAGAGGGCAATAAATCCTGATATTTATAGTGTTAACTTTTGTACTTTTTATATCGTATCCCAAATAAGATCTAATAAGCTTGAGGAACTGCCCATTTAAAAAAAGTTTCAGAGCTATGAAACAATAACAGTTGTCGCAATGCAGAAACACGTACGTGCAGGTGGGGACGCATAATCTGGCTAAGCTTCAGCAAACAGCTTTTAACTGGTGTTTAAAATTGGTGTTTAAAAACATTTCAGATCAGTGAAAAAACACCAGTTTAGAAACAGATTTAAGTGCTTATTCAGCAATTTCACATTCAGGTCCACGTCTCCACTGTGTAAAAAGGTGCTAAACTTTCAGTGTTTGGCCTTTAAACAAGCCGCTGAAAGCAAAGAAATACCACATGGTTACAGAAAGTGCCAGTAAATTTCCATTAAAAGTTTATGTTTAATGGTTATAACTGTTTATAACTGACTTTTACTGGTTGTTTCAACGTTTTTAGAACAAAGTCTGCAAACTAAAATGTTCTACATCATAAAAGGTTTTTAAATGTCGTAGTCTGTTATGTGGTATTGTATCTGTATCTGTGCAATATTAATAAATATCATCCGATCCGAGCAGTGATCCGAGCAGTGATCCGAGCAGTGATCCGAGCAGTGATCCGAGCAGTGATCCGAGCCACCACTAACATCCAGTACAACTGAACAAGTTACACTCATGGACTCCCGGCACCCTCAAGATCCTGTAGATCCTCAACTGTAATATAGCAAATTCTTTCGCTATGCCAGTTTCAAATGATTTTAATGAAGCTTGTAGATGGTCAGTGTTCTTTGAGGATCGACTGTGCTTATGTTATACAGTATATACTCATAAATGAGAATTGTGAGGTAATTAATCACAATAATAATACAAAAATTGCCAGATTTGCCACCCCAATGCCGAACTTTCTGTTCCAGATGCTGTGAGGGGTTTACGTTACTGATTTACGTTTTAATTGAACTAGTTTCAGATCCCCTTCCTGGAGCTCCGTTGTGACATTTGGACAAACGAAGCAGCTCATTCGTGGAATAAAGGGGCCTTTCTGAATCAATTGGGAAATGTTTGCTATAGCAAAGTGCTAAAAAGGTCAGTGAGGACATGTTTGCTGTAGTACCGTTTGTGTGTTCACAGCTCGTACGTTCGTAGGATTCGTCAGAATCGAATTACAGCTGAAGTACTGAAGCCAACTGAACCATGACCTTTTGGGATTCAACAAATGCGTAGATACACACACACACACACACACACACCTACACATCAGTGGCAAGTCGTGTTATCTGTGTAGCGAGTGTGTGTTCCGCTGAGAGCGCGTCAGTGTTGACCAGGCTGATTTGATTATGTCAAAGCGGAGGAGCTGAAATCTGAGGGTCAGATAATGCTCTGCATGTTACAGTACAACGTAATGATCGCTTGCTCTGTGTGGTTCAGTGCCTGGAAATACTAGACTGCTCTACATGCTTCTTTGCATTCAAATACTAGACTGCTCTACATGCTTCAGGGCATCAGAAAAGACTGCCCTGCATGTTTTAGTACAAAATGATCAACGGCTCAATGTGTTTCAGAAGGCCACAGTAATGAACGGCTCTATGTTTCAGTAGGCCACAGTAATGAACGGCTCTATGTGTTTCAGAAGGCCACAGTAATGAACGGCTCTATGTGTTTCAGAAGGCCACAGTAATGAACGGCTCTATGTGTTTCAGAAGGCCACAGTAATCAGCGGCTCTATGTTTCAGAAGGCCACAGTAATCAGCGGCTCTATGTTTCAGAAGGCCACAGTAATGAACGGCTCTATGTGTTTCAGAAGGCCACAGTAATCAATGGCTCTATGTTTCAGAAGGCCACAGTAATGAACGGCTCTATGTGTTTCAGAAGGCCACAGTAATGAACGGCTCTATGTGTTTCAGAAGGCCACAGTAATGAACGGCTCTATGTGTTTCAGAAGGCCACAGTAATCAGCGGCTCTATGTTTCAGAAGGCCACAGTAATGAACGGCTCTATGTGTTTCAGAAGGCCACAGTAATGAACGGCTCTACATATTTCAGAAGGCCACAGTAATGAACGGCTCTACATATTTCAGAAGGCCACAGTAATGAACGGCTCTACATATTTCAGAAGGCCACAGTAATCAGCGGCTCTATGTTTCAGAAGGCCGCAGTAATGAACGGCTCTACATATTTCAGAAGGCCGCAGTAATGAACGGCTCTACATATTGCAGAAGGCCACAGTAATGAACGGCTCTATGTGTTTCAGAAGGCCGCAGTAATCAGCGGCTCTACATGTTTCAGAAGGCCGCAGTAATGAACGGCTCTATGTGTTTTAGAAGGCCACAGTAATCAGAGGCTCTACATGTTTCATTGAGCCACACTAATAGACTGCTCAGTCTGTCAATGCAGCACAAATAACTAACTGCTCTACATTTTTCCAAAGGGGTACAGTAATCAACTGCTCTATGTTTTAGTACACAAAAATGATAACCTGCTGGTTCAGTAGGCCAAACTGCTCAACTGCTCAACAGGCTTCAGGACATTAAAATAATAGACTGCTCTACATGTGTATCAGGGCAGTAAAATAATCCCCCTCGATGTGTTTCAGGGATTTAAAATGGACAGCTCTACATGTTTCAGTACCCCCAAATGAATTGCTGCTCTACTTGATATAGAGGGCCACAGTAATTGACCGCTCTACACATTTCCTTACACTGCTCTGTAGGTTTTAGAAGGCCCAAAATAATAAACTGTTGGGCAGTAGACACCTCTGTGCTTAGGTAGGCATCATTTCACTTGACTGAATGCAAATTTAGAATGAATTCAGAAATAATAGATTTCCCTGTATGCTTCAGGAGGCCACGCCTTACACACACCACGCTTCTACTGTAATTTATCTACTGGCGTACGATATGTTTTAAAAAGCCGCAATAAAACGGGTTGATTTGAGATTTTCTCAGAAGTCAGAGCTGTGTAGCCTTGTTTGTAGGTCATAGGTCTTTCAGTAGACCTTCATTGACCTTTATCCCACTGCCTTACTGTCCCGTGCCCTACCTATGCCCTCTTCACAAAATGGTTTCAAGCTAATAGTGTCCATCTTTGCTGTTAAAGTGTGTGTGTGTGTGTGTGTGTGTGTGTGTGTGTTGCGTCATTGCGGCTCCAAAGGGGTGGGGATTATCTGTAATCTATTCTGGGGGCTACGCCCTCTCTGTGGCCAGGCTATATAAGCCTGTGTTTGACAGGCAGAATTTTCTTCCCTTGTTTTTCACCAAGCTGTGAGGACACACAGGAGAGGTAAGCCATAAATCAGCCTGACGGAAAGCGAGTCCGGGTGGGGTGGGCACTATGAATAGGACTCTGGATGTATACAGTAAGGGTTTTTATTTTTTTGGGTGTACTTAAACAGGTATTAGGAGTGTTGTGTTTGTTTAAAGATATGTGATTAACAGAACCTAGACAGGTAAGTTCCAGGTGCTCGTTAGGAAAAGGTGCATAGATCACTGGGGTGTATATATTACTATTAAATATTTAATATGGGTTAATACAGAAAGCGTTGCTCTGTACATGTGAGCTGCTTTGTGTGTAATAAATCCACTTATGTAAGTTCAGCAGTCTTGATCGTGTTACATAAAGACAGTGAGGGTATCTCCTTACAAACAAACACACGAACTTAGGGCTTGAAGATCAGCCACTCCCCCCCCCCGTCCAGCACTGTAAGCAATCCAGTACCTTTCTGTAGGACTGGAACTGTTTCTTTACATTTTTTTATTGTTATTAGCGATATTCTGAAGTACGTACGGTCTAAAAAAACAAAGACGCCATAGAAGAACTGCTTGTGATTCCATAAAGAGCCATGTTTATATATTTTAGTTGGATTTGGTATTTACCGTGTTAGTATTACTCAATAATAAATATTAATGATATGAGAAACACAGCCTGGTTTTGCCATTTAGGGCCATTAAATACTCTTACAAGAACTCTTAATAAGACGTCAAACAAACCTTGTTTATTTGGCATAGGTTTGTTTACTTGTTGACTGTACACAGGTCAAGGCCAGTCTTAAAATATATACCTGCTCTGATTACCACCGGGAATGTTTAGGCCGAGGCCGAGGGGTATTTTTAAGCCGTGCTGTGACTTGTCCACAGCACTCAGGATAGATATCATATTTGAGCTGGAAGCTGAAGGTGAAGCTCAGACCCTCCTAGTGATTGATACATGGAATAAAAGCACTGTTAATTAAACTATTGACATGACCTTATTTTTTGTACATATTTTTAATAAGCAAGTTTTATAATATTATATATATAATATTATATATGGACAAATGAAGAAACCACCCTATAGTATCAGTTTCTCTGGTTTTACTATTTTTAGACAGTGTGGTTTTTAGGGAAATTAACATTTGCGTTGTGTTTCATAAACCATGGACGACATTTCCCCTAAATTAAAATAAAAATATTTTCATAATAATGAATTTGATAATATTATCATAAGAAATTATGATCATAATTATAATAAAATAAGTTTAAACACAGCACTAATATCTGAACTTTAAAAGCATTCAGAAATCACTATGCTGAAATAACCCCGACAGCCAATCACAGCTCTCATGTCTCGGCCAGCTCTCCACTAGTCTTTCACATAGCTGTTGGGACTTTATGCCGTTCACAGTCTGCAGATTCAGCTAAAAAAATTCAGTCGTTTTTTAGAGCTGTAATGTGTTGTTTTTCCACAGCACCCCATCAAAAGTTTTAATATGACTTAATGACGTCACCATGCACCAGTGGGCGGAGCAAAACAAGCTTAACCAATAATAACATGGATCGTCCTCCCCATCTTTCTGATTTCGGATTCATGTTGAGTGTAAAGGAGTGGTTTCTTATATATATATATATATATATATATATATATAAAAGTCGAGGCAACTCTATTGATTACAGACCCCAGATGCAGCCGATCAGCCAAGACGTGTTCGCTGTCTGACATTGACATTGTGCGTCATTGGTTTAGAAGGAAAGATGCTAGGCTAATGATGCTGACAAGCGCTGGACTGTCACCAGTTTCATCTCTCAACCCCGTTCAAAAGCAGGTCTCGTCCAGGTCCTGTTTGTTTGGCCCAGAATAACCGATGGGGTTTAGAACCTGGTATGAGTTCCTCTATATAAGCTCTATAAACCTCAGTAGTGCGATGGTAGCTCGACCAATTTGAGTAACTAGAACCACTTTCACCTCAGCACAGTATGTGCCATCATCCCACCTGTCGCAGTCCCGCTAACGTCGGCGGATTTCTTCAAAGCAGGACGTCATGCGGGCGATATCGCCCACCCCTAGAGCTGAAGTCTGTAAGAAGTCTGCAGATCTATGATCCACTGCTAAGCAGTTTTACAGGTTTCAGAATTCAACCTGTAGAAAGTTGTGTGTTCAGAAAGATGAGCCCGAGCTGTAGATAACTCTAAAATGACTACTAAACCAGATCCTCTTTTTGGACAAAAGTATTGGGACACCTGCTTTTTTTTTTGTTTCTTCTGAAATCAGGGGTATTAAAAGTCAGAATTGATGAACCGTACTGTTTATTGTGTTATCTTGGCGTGGAGAGCCAATAAATGTGAACGAGCTGTTTAGTCAAGGTTTTTTTTTTTAAGGAATTGTGGTTTTATTTTCTTAATGTTTGTACTTACAGTGTTTACATTCCAGTTCCAGTGTCTGAATATTCATAATAATTTAATTAAGTTGAAAAAGTGTAATTGCATTATTATGCCTTTATTCTATAATTAAATATGTGACATAAAATGGTCTTAAAATGGCATCAATTAATCGTTTATTGCAATTATTTCTGAGACTATACACCGACCCCCAAAAAAAGACGCAGTTATCTTATCAGGCCTAATTCCATTTATTATAATAGCTATAACAGGCAATGGCAGACGCCACATTTGACTTACTATGCATGTGTAAGTTGTCCTGGACTAAAAAAAGCTTACAGGCTTGGTTACCTGTGCTGTACTGCAGTCATGTTCCTCCACTGTGGGCCTTGCGTGGTGCTCCTGTCCACCCTGACCCTGCGGCCGGCGTTTGGGAGTGACCGAGCTGCTAGCGAGCCCAGGGTTTGTTTGGGTTCTCCTGTCTAAAAGGCCAAACAGCAGCTGCTGCTTGAAGCCTGTGTGTGTGTGTGTGTGTGTGTGTGTGTGTGTGTGTGTGTGTGTGTGTGTGTTGAGTGCTGTTTAGAGACAGAGAAAGCTTCGATCATATTTCTGCACCCCTCACCCCCTCCAACCACCCACCACCCCCTCCAGCCACCCACCACCTCCCCCAAATATCAGCCTTGGGCCCATTCCACAGTGATGTCTTCACTGCATCATGGAAAGGGCTGGGCTGTTGTCCATATAAGGAAATAGTGCAATAGAGCAGTGGTAAGGTTTATGGCACTGTTCAAAAGTTTGGAATCAGTTTTATAGCACACACAGGACTGTTCATAAGGATACCTGCATTAGCATTTAATGACAACTGACCTAAAGCTACATAACCCTTTATAAAGGCTTATAATGGCAAGCTTTGGTTGTCCTAGTCGTATTACATCCTCTCAGCCGGCGCCGTTCCAGCTGGTGTTTATTAGTCGTTATTGGTCTTTATCAGCCTTTGTCTACATAGATTTGCTGTATGTCAGTTGTCATTGCAATCTTATGTAGATGCCATGTAGCCTTATGAACACTGCCCTCAGTGAAGTGTTGCTGCACCTTCTGTTTAAAAGTATTGGGACACCTGCTCTTTTGATTGCTTATTTCTTCCAAAATCAAGGATATTACAAATGTTTCCTATGTCTAGGGAGGAAGGCTTTCTACTAGACTTTGAAGAAGCATTGCTGTAAGGATTTGATTGCATTCAATGACAAGGTCTCCAAAGTATTGGATGGAGCACCAACCATCGTTCCACAGAACACAGTCCCCCCCACTGCTCCACAGCTCAATGCTGGGGGGCTTTATTCCCCTCTACTAGCCCACACCTGGCATTAGACCTGATGCCAATAAGTTGATGTTGATCTGCTCCAGAGAGTCCTAATCTATTGGTAGTACCTCTCTACAGGAACTAGACAAACGGTGTGTGCACGCATTGGCATGTCTGTGTCAGCAATGGAACTTCAGCCACTTAAAGTAACTGAATGCATTCATGAGAAGGGGTGTCCACAAACTTTTGGACATGTAGCGTAACTCGATTGGAAATGACTGCAATCAGACAATTAAAATCTGTTAATTAAAGATGAGTATTGAATAATAACAACATCTGACCGCACCTTCGGGAGTCGATGATCTGATTAATGGCACTGTATTACTGAATACCTTAACCACAAGTGATTCCAAACTTTTGACCTAGTACTGTATATATGATCCCCCCCCTTCCTTTTCTGACCAGTGTCTAATATGTGTGTGTGATGTCTACAGATGCCCGAGTTTGAGAAGAGCACGGTCCATATCCGAGACCCCGAGCGGGTGGAGCAGATCATCTGCAGCATGATCCAGGGTGGGGCCTCCAAACTACAGGTACAGTGACCGAGAGTAACTATGCAGACAGTCTGGTTTGGACTGGTACTGGGCCATTTGTTGTCTGTACTGGTACACAGCAGTACTCCCTTTAGGACAGATACGGTCAGGACAGTTCAGCTGGCTGAATCTTGCCTCGTGACCCTTTATACTTGGGTAAGGATGACTGCTTGACCGGTCAGACGAGCCCGAAAATATGGCCGCTTTCACCAGGTTCTCGCAACTCCTCGCACACATTTTTTGGCTCTGCAGGATTTATGGTGATTTCACACTAGCTCCTTTTCCTGGACCCGGGAGCGCTCTGTGCTCCGTGAGTTCGGTACATTTGGTAAAGTGTGAAAGCTGCTGAAATCGGTTGGTTTGGGGTTCGCTTCAAGCTGGTGCAGTCCACTGCAGGTGTGGAAGCTATCTGCCCCGGGCACCAAGTGTGGGGTTGAAGCAAACCAGTAATAATTAAGCCCCTCCCCCAAAATGAGCCCAGAATCAGTCTTAGTGTGCAAATACCCTTAGAGTTGCAGACAGGTCCAGATATGTCCAGATATGCTAGATATTTGTCAGTGGCTCTGCAGTCTCTCGGATTGTGCCTTTCAGCAGTTCACACATAGCGACCTAGCCAGTTTGACGGATAATCTGCCATCAACCTTCCTCTAAAAACAGTCGGCGACTTGAAAATAGGAGTCTGAACTTATCTGAGCTTATTCTCTAAACCATTTTCTTACTCTTACACTTTCTTACACTGTTTTCCTTTTCCTGCAGATCATCACAGACTTCGATATGACGTTAAGCAAATTTGCAATCAATGGAAAACGCTGTCCAACATGCCACAGTAAGTCAAACACTGACTGTTTAGGTTGAATATTGCCAGAGAAAACATGGCACACACTGAGACGAGGGTTGCAGCTGTACACAGTTATCAGGTTTACCATGGGATGAAAATTGATGGTTACCATGCTGCTTAGTACCAGTACTGAAAAAATGCAACCGAATCTGACCAATTTCTTACCATTTTCAGAGTTTAGAAAACCAAACAATCAGTCGATTTAATGGAGAAAATGATCTGCAGATTAATACATTCGAAAGATAATTAGCTGGAAATTAACTTCACTTCAAAAGCAGCTTTCTTATTTATTTATTTATTTTTCAAATAGCATTTTAGCAATAACGATTTTTAAAGTAATATTTTTAGTATAGTAAAGCTTTTGTTCAACCAAAAAAATACACAATTTTCAATGTATAGTAATGTATATAGTAATGATGTTGATAATAATAATAATAATAATAATGATAATAAAAAGAACAAGAAGTGGTAAATTATAAAATACTATGAGACTGTAAAACTGATATATATATATATATATATATATATATATATATATATATATATATATATATATATATATATATATATATATCATGCGTATCACTGTATAAATCTCATACTCAGCAACCCTAACTGAGACCAAACCTAAAAAAATTAAAATGACCTTTTCCCAAATTTTAGGATATAATAATTTCTGGTTGATAAAAAAGAGCCTGGGAAGCCAGGCGGTCAGTCTGGTGTATTTCAGTTGATCTACTCAGTTATTTATGACAGTGAGCCACTTTTAGCTCTAATGACCCCCTTTTTCTTCTCCAGATATTATTGACAACTGTAAGCTGGTCACAGAAGATTGTAGGAAAAAGGTACGCTGCAGATCTTACTTTGCTGTGTTTCACTCAGCTCTGAGCAAGATGTCAAATTCTGAAATCCTTTTCTGTCAAAATTGTATTTCCTCAGCTGCTTCAACTGAAGGAAACCTACTATCCTATTGAGATAGACCCACATTTGACCATGGAGGAGAAGTACCCGTTCATGGTGGAGTGGTGAGTATCAGTAACGCACCACAGTGTGGACAGTGTTATTTTAACCAGTACAGTAAATACTATTCTAGATCACATAAAGACCTCAGTCATCATCTCCACCCAAAGCTGTTATTGGTTGACATGTTCAGTACTTGGCTCTGAGTGGTTTAGCGATCCAATAAGCTCCCACTATGGCCGGCGGGTCCTAGAGAACACAGTTGGCCGTGCTCTATCCGGGTGGGTACATGGTGTTCCCTCCCCTCATCTCTCGTAAAGCACAGGCATCTGTTAGCTGGTGCGGTGGTGCTAGGGACCCGGCGCTTTCTTCCGAGCTCGTCGGCTGCCCGGCAGTGCCGAATCGGCTGCGGTTTGAGGAGTGGTGGTAGCTGGCTTTGCATGTATTGGAGGAGACTTTCATTAAGACCTTACCCTGCTAGTGTCGGGAGCACTCCTAGCACTGCTAGTTCTGGGGGGAGCTACGAACAGGTGGGTTAATTGGCAGAACCAAATTGGGAGAAGAAAGAGGACGTTCAGTACTGAGATCAGACATGATGTTTATGACCAGTATTAACCCAGCTCTCTTTCCACTGTCTGTCTCCCTCTCTCCCAGGTATTTCAAGTCTCACACTCTACTGGTGGAACAGCGGTTACAGAGAGAGAAGCTGCCTGAGGTTGTGAGAGAATCGGATGTTTCTCTGCGGTAAAAATGCTTGATTTACTCACTGTGAGGCTGTTTAGATTGATCGTCCGATGATGTGGAATAATGCAGGATAAGAAGGAAATAAAAGGTCCTGTACCTAATAATTGGGCTTACACACAAGGCCTAGCCCATTCTCAGCACCTATAATCTAACTCACCCACTACTTCACAAGCTCTGCACCAGGGGGAGGGTTATCAGATCAGCACCTGGCTCAGCACTCCTCTCCAGGCCTCCCTAGTGACTTAGGCCGGGCCTAGCTCCACTGGCAGCGTTGATGCATGCTCGATGCCACCAGTGTACAACCGTACACACGACACACTCACCCTACATTGGCGTAACTCCACACTGGCATCCCTGGTGGTATGGTAAGGCCATACCCAGCCCCACTGGCACTGTTAGTACCACCAGCATCACCAGTTCCATGTGGACATTGCTCACAACACCCCCCCTCCCCAACCTCAGCCATTCTTATCCACATCCACTGATTTGGGTCTTTCAGCTATGTCTGATGGTTCAATTACAGGACCAAAAGCATGTACCACCACCCACCCCACCCCCTCATGACTGTCAAACCCCCACACTTGCACACTTACTGAGTTTAATGGTCATTGCTGCACAATATTTACTAGTTACTGAATTAGCACTATTAGGGTTCACTGAATAACACACACACACACACACACACACGTTTATTATATTAATTATATTATATTTATTGTATTCGGGTTCAGTCCTGCATGACAAGCCTGGTTTGTAGATGTTCACTGTGTTTTTGAATGTCCGTGGCAGGGAGGGTTACGAGCAGTTCTTTGACCGGCTGCATCAGCACAACGTTCCTGTGTTCATCTTCTCTGCGGGACTGGGGGACATCCTGGAGGAGATCATCAGGCAGGCTGGAGTTTACCACCCCAACGTCAAAGTCGTCTCCAATTTCATGGACTTTGATGAGAATGTGAGTATCAAGCACTGTCGGAAACAGCCCCTGGGTTCATCTCGTACTTGCTTTACTATGATAAATCTTCATTTCTCCAGAGTGAAAAGACTAGAACCGTGAGCTGATCTGCAGATCCTTTGAGTTTAAGGGGCTGAACAGCTGCTCAATTGTCTGAATTTACACGTTTAAATGACATGCTCCTCGTAGCAGTGAGGTGTGCTGTGATCTTGATGCTGGCAGCTTTCTTTAGATATTAGCAGTTTTCTTCAGTTCAGCCTTTAACGCAGCCATGGTAGAACGTGGAAGAGGCTTAGGCTGCAGTTTGTGTTCGGCTGCTGACTTACGGAGGGCGCTCTTGTTCTTCAGGGCATTATCAAAGGTTTCAAGGGAGAGCTGATCCATGTTTACAACAAACATGACGGTGCACTGAGGAACACCGAGTACTTCAAACAGCTTAAGGATAACGGCAACATCATCCTCCTCGGAGACTCCCTGGGAGACCTCACTATGGCTGACGGCGTTCCGAACGTGGAGAGCATCCTTAAAATAGGCTTCCTCAACGACAAGGTGACTGCTCGTTCCAGCAGATTCCCTCCTTATATATTTCCACACTGAGTTAATTGATGAATTGTTTAATGCTTCTTTGAGTGATTCCATAGAGGAGGACCCTCTTTTGGTCCCCTGAAGAACCCTGACTGTTACAGAGACGTGTGAGTAGAGGTGGGAATCTTTAGGCAGCGTCTGATTTGATTAGATTCGATAAGGACGACTCTTCTTGGTACTTTTAGAGTAAAGTATTTGTAATGATTCATAATGAATTTACTTTATTAATTAAACTAATTGAGGTGATTTGGCCAGTAAGCTGTAAGGTTTTGCAGAGGATGGGGGGGGGGGACATAGCCTTGACCCAGTGGGCGACTTCACAGTGGGCAACTTCGCCTAGAGATCAGAATTAGTGTGTAAATATTAGCGTCAATATTACGTCATTACATTAATTCAGAATCATCTACGCAGCTAAGAATCGATTTTTGCAAAATCTTTAAATTGGTGAGGAACCTTTAAATCAAGTTAAGGCTCTTTAGACCTTTGAACGGTCAATGACTCTCACACGTCTCTTTAACGTCGTTCTTTTCGGAACCTAAAGCAGGAGTGCAGTAGATAATCTGAACACTTTACTTGAAGCATAAGATGCTTTTAGAAGATCTACGTAAGAGAAGTGGATTGAGAACTTGAGAATTTCCCCACTGTGGGACTAATAAAGGATTATCTTATCTTATTGGTGTGGCGCAATTGATAACACCATTATCTGCCAGTGAGCTATCACACACGTGGGAGACTGGGGTTCGATTCCCAGTCTGGGTGGCAGTGCTGCGCTATATCAATAATAGTCCTTGGGCAAGACTCCTAACACTACATTGGCCCTCCTCTGTAATACAAGTAACCTTGTAAGTCACTCTGGATAAGAGCGTCAGATAAATGACGTAAATGTAAATGTAAGTGCTTCACTTAAAAAAACGGCCCATTTTACAGCTTAGTATAGTAGATCAATATCGGCCGACACTCAAGATCTCAAGAAGTGTGTGTATCTACACATATGATGTCATCTCCTCTAGTTCTGATTAGGGATGACGAGGCCAAACAACCACATTCACCGTCAGTGTTGGACATATGAAATTTGGCCTCCGTGGGCCTGGGGAGCAGGGAGGGCAAAGGGCCTTGCTTAAGGGCTCAGCAGTGGTGGTTGGTTTGTATTGTATTGGGTGTTTTATCGAAATACGAGAGGTTCAGTTAAGTCCCATCGACCAACTTCAATGCAGCGATTTCAGTGTTAATTAGTGCTTTTGAACTAGAGGTGAAATATATTTCCAGTGTATGTCATTGTAATTTTGCTCATGTTGGGAGCTATGATTTTCATAGCGTCCCGTAACGTCTGAGGTGCTTTTATTGAGTTGTGTTCTGCAATGTTGTCCACACAGGTGGAGGAACGCTTGGAGAAATACATGGACTCTTACGATATTGTTCTGGTGAAGGATGAAACCCTTGAAGTGCCCAATTCTATTTTACAGAAGATTTTATGACTGTATAACACCGGGTCTAGTGCCGCCCCCGGTGGAAAGACTCTCAGCCACTCGTTACTGGATCACCAGTCACTGGGCTAACACCAGCTCTGTGGGCTGTCTGCCACCTCACACACCCACACACAGTCATATACACACACAGAAGCCATACAAGCCACTTATTATTATCTTTTAATGTCACGTTTTTTTGTTTTTTGTTTTTTTTTGGGGGGGGGGTCCCTTTGAAATGAACTGGTTGAAACATCCAACATGTCCTTGCCTTTGTGTGTCTGCTTTGGGTCTTATCCAGTTTTTACTACCCTGAAATGAGAACCAAAACAATGGGGAAGCTATATAATATAATATAATATAATAAAATATAATATATATATATATCTGTAGTGGATTCGTTCAATTTGCACATTCTTCTAAATGTTAATGTTCGTTATTTTTGATATTGTAAGGTTTATATTTAGTGTAGAATGTTTGCAAGAATATCTGGGCTGGTGCGATGAACAGCATGGTGAAGTTCTCAACGCAGGCCTGGCGAGCATTTCCACACTCCTAGTGTTTTTACTTCCAAATGTTGTTCAAGGAAGTTGTCAGGTGATGAGAGCATGGGTCGATTCCAGGGCCTGTAAAGGTTTAACTACCGTGATGATGTCTAGGTTTACATCTGTTAGTATGGTTGGTACATGAGAAGCCTTCATGGACACATTTATTTATATATATATATATATATATATATATATATATATATATATATATATAATCCCACAGCAATACAATGTTTTGAACCAACAAAAAAATGATCCTGAATGTATTGTAGATTTGTACTTTTATTGCAAAGAAAAGCTTCATTTCGAGGTGCAGTGACGAGCCAGGGCCTGCTTTTGGTGTCGGGATTTATACTACCTCTGAAGGGAACAGCTTGTCTAAAAATGCTAATATGCCTCAAATAAGCTTTTCCTAATTATTACAAGCATCAGCATTTCTAGGTGAGCTGCTGTCCTTCAAACTATCTCGTGTGAGGTGGGATTCGCCTGTATTGGTTGGACTTGCACTAACTTGTGTTGATGGTCATCTTTTACGTTTTAAGATCTGTTGTAAATGTGCTGCTAACTTGCATGTTGCCTTTTTTTTGTCCAAAAAAAAATCAAACGAAGGGGAGAAACAGTATGTCAATAAATGTAGGCAATAACAACAACACCTTCTTATTGATGGTTTGGAGGCCTTGATTTTTTTTTTTAAATAAGGGTAACGTATCAATGCTGTCATTCAAAAACCTATTATCTCCTTTTTTGCAGTTTCTTAATTAAGGTAAGGTGAATCTGCCAGTTGTTCTTTATATTGTATCAGAATGTCATGATGAAGGGACCAATAGAAATGCTCCAATTTACTTTGACTTCCATTGAAAGTTAAGGTTTTTTTTTCCTTCTCCTGTGAAGCTGCTGTTTAGGAGATGTTAGGAGTGTTTTGTGTGACAGCGCTGATCTATACCTATAATTATGTACCTTATAGGTGCAGCATGTGTAGCACTTTGAGCTTGACTTGAATTTAGGTGTATCATTAAGAGCGATGGTGGAACTTTACCCCACTGCCCATTTTAAAGCACAAATAAAGTCTTAAACTCTTAATACTCAATTTTTTTTAGAGTTTAGGCACTTTCTTAATTAAGTAAAAAAATGTTTAATAAATAATATTCTCTTAATCTAACGACCTCAAACTGGTCCCAGGCTGTCAGCCTCTAAAAGGATCAGTTTAAAGAGCTTAATTACAGAAATAATGTGTAACTAATGTGTAATTAAAACAAGATTAAAAGTGGAGCACTTTAAGAACAATTAGTTGCTACATAAGGAAAAAATAACAGCTTTTCAACATCACACAACGGTTCCTGTTGGCCGTTTCCTCCACCATCACTTCTATCTGTTCTTCACTAAAATCTTTGAGTTTCACTTTTATTCTGGTTTTCTTCCGCTTAGCACAGATTTTCCTGAATAATTAAAAATGTTATGTGTTTATGATAAGCTGTAAAAAAAAATGTTACAAACACCTACATTATAAAAATATGAAGAAAATAATTAGACTTTCATAAGAGAATATTTGAGAACTTTTGACTTTTTTTGTCTAGAATCACATTTAAAAGCATCCTCATGAATATTTGAGTGTTTATCTTAAAAATGGATTTTCCATCAATATTATCCATCTCATGCTAATATTTTAGCACGTTTACTGTTTCCAACCTGGCTTATGTATGTGCCAGTTGGCTGCTGATAGCTAGCAGCCTGACAAAGGTTTGAACCAGCAACCCTCTGATCAGAGAGACAGTGTATTAGCCCACTGGACCACTCAGAGCCCCCACAAAACCCCTCTTTCTAGAATCACATTTAATCCTCATGAATGTTTGAGTGTTTATCTAAAAATTCTTAACAAATGCTTTAGGGGGACCCTGAGTGGTCCAGTGGACTAAGGCACCATCACCATGATCAGAGGGTTGCTGGTTCAAGTCCTGGACAGGCTGCTAACCATCAGCAGCCAAGGCTCTGATAGAGCCTCCAAACTTTTCAACACCTGACAGGCAGCATGGGGGAAGCATGTACAGGTTGGGTAACTGTCTAAATTAAGGAAACTGTTTTAAAAACTAAAAAAACAAACACAAATGTGTGAATATATAAATAATTACACTCTCTCCAAACCTTGCCTACTAACAGCTAGCAGCCTGACCAGGATTCAAACCAGCAACCCTCTGCTCATGATAACAGTGCCTTAACCCACTGGACCACCCAGGGCCCACACAAATCACCCACTTCTAGAACCAAGTTTAAAAGAAGGATCCTTATGAACATTTGAGTGTTTATCCTAAAAACTTCATAAGTGTTAAAAAAAAGCAAGTGCTTTGTAGGGATCCTAAGTGGTTCAGTGGGCTAAGACTCTGACACTATGGTCAGGGGGTAGCTGGTTCAAGTCCTGGTCAGGTTGCTGGCTATCAGTAGTTTAATTGGATAATTGGTTTTATATAATTTAGTTTTTTTTATTTTTTAAAAACAGTTTCCTTAATTTAGACAGACAGTTACCCAACCATACTGTACCCTTGCCAAGTGTTGAAAAGTTTGAGGGTACCATCAGCTAGCAGCCTAGCCTGGACTTGAACCAGCAACCCTCTGGTCATGGTGATAGTGCCTTGGTCCACTGGACCACTCAGGGTCCCCCTAAAGCATTTGTCAAAAATTTTAAGATAAACACTCAAAGATTAATGATGATGCTTTTAAATGTGATTCTAGAAGGAAGTGTTTTGTGGGGGTCCTGAGTGGTCCAGTGGGCTAATACACTGTCTCTCTGATTGGAGGGTTGCTGGTTCAAATCTTGGTCAGGCTGCTAGCTGTCAGCAGCCAACTGGCACATACATAAGCCATGTTTGAAACAGTAAAAGTGCTAAAATATCAGTATGAGATGGACCAATCAATTTTTAAACACTGAAATATTCATGAGGATGTTTTTAAATATGATTCTAGAAAATAATGAAAAGGTTCTCAAATATTCTCTTATGAAAGTCCTAATTATTTTCCTAATAGTCTTGTTATGTAGATGTTTGTAACATTTTCTTTACCATAAACACTTTTTTAAATGTTTAATTATTCAGGAAAATCTGTGCTTAAGCAGAAGAAAACCAGAATAAAAGTTTAATTCAAAGATTTTAGTGAAGAAGAGATAGACGTGATGGTGGAGGAAACAGTCAACAGGAAGAAATTCTCCGTGTGTGATGTTGAAAAGCTGGTATTTTTTTGTTCTTAAATTACACATTAATTCTGTAATTCAGCTCTTTAAATCAAACATTTCAGAGGCTGACCTTCTGACCTCTTATAGCCTGAGATTCAGAAAATAGTATTTATTTAGATTAGTTTTTTACTTAATTAAGAAAAAGCTAACAAAAATGAAAATTCATAAGATTTTTTATGAACAATTAATCATAACTTTTAACATTTTCTGGTACAAAAAAGGTACAAATAAGCACATCTATGAAGGCAGCCTTTTTCTTAAGGCATGTTGCCATACAAACCCTGGTTGGTGCGCCCCCAAGTGGTTGACAATTAAGTTCAGCTGCTTCTGTAACTCCGCCCCATCCTTACATATCAGTGGGCGGCGACCCTTCAAATGCTGGCACTCCAGTGATTGCTGTGGTGACTTAGGAAGCATGCCCCGCCTCACTAAGCTCATCATCAACCCCTTAGTGTTCTTTTTTTAAGTGTGCTGACAGGGCAAGAGAGCAGCCAATAATAACGGTGGGTCTGCTGTTTAACATGACCGGACGTTTCTGTAGAAAATCAAACTGTAAAGGCTCAGTTTAGCCTCTTTAGGTAGGTACCTGCCACAGGTGGGTGTTTCCCAGCAGTCATTTAAAGTGAATAATTGTTTTATTGTTTATACCATTAACATCTCATCAACAACATCAAGATAATCAGGTACCGCGTTAGTTGTGCCACATCTTAAATAAGTAAAGCCAATACGAGGATTTGGCAATTTGTTCTTTTTTGCCACCATAGGGGCCAACGCTAACCTTTTTGCCCCTCTGTGCTGTGACAGAACCTGAATGTGAGTCCTTGGCTCTTGCTACTCCTGCAGCGTGCTGGTCAGGCCTGAATACAGAGAAACAGCAGCAGCAGCAGCACATAAAGAAAACAGCTGGATTCTGTGAGAGGATTTAGGTGTTGCTGTTCATAAATAATTGCTTACCAGTCAAGTGAAAGTTGTGATAGAAAATTCACCACACACACACACACACACACACACACACACAGCCACACACTCTCAAACACTCAAAATGTGCAAACGCACACAAACAAATACACAGTGAGCCAGGTCACATCTCGGTGCTCCTCTGTGGGCACAGCATAAACAAAATAAACAGCACAATCTAAATAACAAACACATACATAAATAGTTCCCTTTATGTCGATGTTAATAAAATTAGCATTTTTATGATTCCTTTTTAAATTCCAAGTTGGTCTAAATGTTCCCTGTTGGTTTTAAACGCACCCCTTTATCATCAGAGGTCAGTGTACAGTTGACATTTTCCCTGTAGTTTGAGGTTCTGTGTTGTCCAGAGGCCCGGTATCGCCATCGTGCCGAGCGCACGCCTCGGTCCACACCGATTTCTCGAGTGGGACTACGTGCATAGGCTAGAGCTCACACTAGAGTCACTCCAGTCCCTCTGATATGAGGATTCCTGGGAATGCGCTGAGGGTCCTGCAGCTGTCAGTGTGGACTGAAGTGGAGGTCAAGGGCCAAAGTTTTTCCACCCCACTACCCTGACCAGATGCAAGATGGGTAACATCACAACACACCTGTCCTGAGGCATGGAACCCTCCAGTCTCAGGCATGCATGGGCACTTCCTCTCCTGAGCTGCCGTGGCATTAGTCTTTTCTTTGGCCTGCAGCGTCCTCAGCAGGGTCACGAGGGTCACCGGCCAGGGCAAGAAGTAGGCTTGATGCAGCGGCCCTGGAAAAGGACCAGGTTAGCCGGACAGTGGCAGCCGGCCACGCAGGGTTTGAGGCACGGGCCGATCTCGTTCCAGTTATCGCAGGTTTTGGTGCAACCGGGACCACACGTGTCGTAGACGGCGCCGTGTTTACACTGGGTAGCTGGACGACAAGACACATGAAGAAATCAGGCCAAGGCAACGACATGGAACACATAATGCACACAGCAGAAGGCATCTGTATTGCGAGATACAGTACTGTGCAAATAAGGCACCTGGGAAATATTTTCTTAAGCCTTTTAAATGATTATTATGTATTATTATGATAAATTAATAAACACTAATAAATCCAAATCCAAAAAAAAATCAAAATTTCTCATTAAATTGGTATGTTTAGCTCCTGGGCTCCTCCTACAGAGTGTGATTACAATAGAAATCACACTTTCAGCACCCCCTCATGGACAGCTGTACATATGCATTTGTTGACAAGCTGAGAATTTCAGAACAGGCATCTGAAATGACAGAAGTATATGGACTGGTAGAGTAATATTTTTTTAAATAAGTTTTTACACTTATATGACTCGGGTTACACAGTGTTACGCAGTTCTTGAGAGAGGTCTTATCTTCCAGATCTTTGGGTTTGGCTAATAAATCCTTCAGGAAGGTAAATCAGGTGTGCTGCCGGAAGACCTGAACAAATCTATTTGGTCTTTGGGGGGCAATGAGCAAAACAATAAATACTTTTTACTTTCTACTGTATTTTATGTTTATTAGTATTTATTCTAATGTAATTAAGTGTTTTATAAGCTATATTTGTGTCACAGTAAATACTCTAAAACAGTTTTCTTAGGTGCCTAAAAGTTTTGCACAGTACTTTTCATGAAAAGAAGAAAAAAACTGATCAGTTGCCACTTACTCATGCAAGACTGCTCTGGTTTCCAAAGCACAGGCGCTCCCTCCCTTTCACAGGCCCGACTGTAAGCAATGAAGGACTCACAGTAGCAGTTCTTATGGACTGGGCACTCGCACATGTCCGTAACACACGACCTGTACACAGAGGTTATCGGTTACTGATGGAGATCCTTGCTAAATCTGTCCATGTTAAACTACATATATTAAATTCACTTACCTATACAGGCTTATACAGGCTCATACATACAATCTAAGCTCCTGTGTGACAATACAGGATACTGTACTATACTACTTTAAGGTGAATACATTGCTGACACACAGCTCATATAATCTCCACTGAAAAGCACAGTCCAGAATAGGTCGTTCAGGAGAAGCAGCCTAAAGTCACCATGGCCAATGCTGAGCGTGAGCAATAGGGGTGTAAAGTCCCCCATGGAGCTCCATTCAAAACCTTTTGGATGAGCTGGAGTGGTATTCGGGTTCAAGAAATAAACCATCAGTACCTGACTTTACTAATGCTCGAATGTTCAATCAAATCCTCACAGCATCTGGTAGAAAGCCTTGACATACCCTTGATTTTAAAAATAATGTTGAATGAGGTGGTGTCTACAAACCCTTGGACAAGAGAATATGCTGTAATTCTTGTTAGTGATGGAATAAGAGCGCCCTCTGGTGCTCACTGGATGTAAGTGTGCCAAGTGTTCAAAAATGATCTGTTAGTTGGATTTATATATATATATATATATATATATATATATGGTGTGCATTGTCATGTACTGTGTTACCATGTACGTTTACACACATCTGCTAAAATAGCGAATAAACTCACCTATAAAAGGAGGTGAAGTCCACCACTGGGTGGCACTTTTGGAACTCCCAGGATTTGAGCTTGTGGCAGGAGCGGTGGGCTCGGAGCTTCACTTTGGCGGATGCGGGGCAAAGGTAGGACACGGGCCTGCGGGGGGGCTGCTCACACACTTCGTTACCATCCACTCGCCAAGAATCGGCAAACTCGTCCACGTCAAACTTGAACTGGCCATCACCGCCCATGGTGTCGTCCCGCTTATGGCCGTTGTAGTTACCACAGAGGCCGCAGAGCCGGCCCTTGAGGTGGGGCGCAGCCACTACCTCCACCAGACTGTCCCCATCCCATGTAATCTCCAAGCCTTGGACACAAAGACAGAGGGGGAAGATGAGTCCATATACTAAAAATGTGCAAAAAAAGAGCTGAACCTCAAAACATCAGTAAATAATCTGCAGCTAAAATTGATTTAAAAATTGTGTAAGATTTAGACTATAGCTCCACCCCCTCAATCTGTTTATTCCTTTATATGTGCAGGTTAGAGCTCCCCTATTACATGGTGAGTGGGGTGGCCATCCTATTCTCAGACTCCTGATCATGGAGGGCTGTTAGTGGTGCTGATGAAGTCGTGTACATCTCTGTGTGCAAGAAAGAATAGGAAGCTAAATTTACTCAGAACTGTGTTTGTATGTAGTGTAATTTCACAGCTCTAGACCGGCCCAACTGTCTAACTGCTGCTCATCAAGTGTGAGGAGATTGTAAGATCCCCAGCATGGGCTCAGTGCTCCATTGAAAAAAAACTCCCACTCTGGTAATGTAATGTGATACCGGTGCTCTAGCCTGCAGATGGGATTAGACAGTAAACAGATTAAGGGGGCGGAGTCACAGATTGTTTATCTTACACAGTTTTAGTTGCAGATCATTTACTAATGATTTTGAGGCTCAGCTAAGTATGGATTGTTGACTAAACTAAGTTGAGTTCACTCAAAAAACTCCCAACTCCACACCAGTTCCTGCTGGTCCTCACCTGCAATGGTGGTGAGTTTGAGGAGGTATCCGTCCAGGTCAATGTGGACGCCGGTGCTGTGGAACGGTAGGGCGATGCGCGTGCCGTTCTGCCGGACGGTCAGGTGTTGGTGCAGGCTAACGGTGAGGCCTGCCATGCGCAGCTCCACCGACTTGGTCCAGGAGAAGGAGCGCGTGCGCCTTGCGTCATTTTTTACCAGCACTGTGAAGCCGTCTGCCGCGGAACAATCCTTGGTCAGCACGTATTCGCATGTGCCCTGGAAGTTGAAGGTACGACCGTCGAACGTGTTGTAGTGCGGGTCGCCAAACACTGTGCACACGCCTGGTTCTGTGGGGGGTAAAAAGAGAGGAAGCCACCATGGTGGTGAAATGTCAACTTCCTTTGTTACCCTCAGATCTTGTCGTTATTATGGCAGTGGTGGTAAAGGTGTGGACTGATATGAATTTTTCTCACTTGTTCAAGCTGAGAAATTCTGCTGAACGTGTGGCTCCAAATTGTTTTCAATGTTTTTTCAAATGTTTTAAGTCATTTCTATTAGTCCGTTCATCATAAAACCTGGGACTGATGATAGCTAGCAAGAAACCGTTTTGTTAATAACTAAAGATTTAATACAGTAAAACTTACCACTACAAAGGAAACTTGCCAATATGTGTGAGCCACATGTTTTATTGTCCAAAATATGTCAATTTAAGTAGTGACTTACTATATGTAACCATTTATAACATTAAACACTGTAAAACATGGTGTCGGGTGTATCTGTTTACATGACAGTGCTGAATTACAAACTTAATTAAAGCGTAATTAAAATATGCAATCTCACTGAATTATTAGCTGAACCTTCAGAATATATATATATATATTCAATATGAACAAAGTGAAGATAAACTTACTCACTTTCAGTGCAAACGGGACAGCAGCCAGTCCGGTTCAGTATCTTATTCTGTGAGACACACAAACACACACAAAGGCAGTCAGAGCTTTACCCTTTGTCTATTTCTGCCTTTTAATCTACAGCATAAACATCTTTCATACACTGACAGCAGACAGTAACAGTAGTACACAAAGAGCTCCACTTCCACATGCTGATCCAGTTCACCATCACCATCATGTACATGCAGCCCACCAACTACTCTGGAGCAGACTTTAATGAGATAAAAGAGACAAAGCCAACATCTCTGAATGTTTATGAGACTCTAGGTACGATAGGGTTAACCTGAGAGCCAAACACAGACAAACAGACATTGTGTCACTGAGTCGGCGGAAATGGAAGGGGGTAGATTGTTTTAAGTGCCATCAGAAGTACACATCAAAGCTCTCTTTCTCCCTCATCCACCTTGCACCCTCAGGCCAAAATAACCGCCCCCCCCCCTCACACACACACACCCTCCAACACATACCCACACACACACATAAGAATCCATGCTCTCATCCAGAACCCCACTCCATTCAGATCACACAAAGGCCTGCGGTTTGAGAGACTGGCTTCTCAAGTCTAAATATAGGGTGCTGTTTCTTCTCCTGTCAGTCAGCGGGAGGTGAACTAGTCTAAAGTCAGAGGAAAGGCTTTTCCTGAAGTCTGGCAGCCTCCCAAACTAGGAACAGGTGGATGCTGGGAAGTCAGTGGTATGCTGAATTAACCTGTAGTAGGAGGTTACTGTGTATTAGGGGTGAAAGGTTTGAATTGTACCATATTATGGAAGCCATGATGAGCTCAAACATTAAAAACCATGAATTGCCTCAATGCAATATAAAATAAACATGATTTAAAACAGCTTAAAGGGCCCATATCATTGAAAACAACCGATTTTGTCACCGTTTTAACACTGGTAAGGTTTCAAAATGTACCATTTACTCCCCAGCCCTTGAAACCTAAGCTGCAAAACAGCCTGTGTTGATTTCATTGCTTTTGTGACTTCACAGCTAATGTGTTTACATATATTCCCCTATTCAGCCAACAGCCGTTTATCCCTGGCCGTGCCCCATGCCACCAAACACTGATATTATAAGTGTTTCAACTTGGACTGCTTTTTGGGCAGCCAAGGCACAATACAGGGCAGCCAATCAGAAAAGAGTTTGTGTACATAGATCTTAAAGGCATAGTAACAAAAACAGCGCTAAATCTAAGTGATAAAGAGGGACTGACAAATGCTAATGGAAAAAAATAATAATTGTGACTGATACTGGCACAAAAAATAATAAAAATAATATTTCATTAAAATAAAATAATAATTACAATAATAAATTCATAATAATTGATTTAAAAACTACAGGATTTAAGCCCTTTAATAATTCACAAAGGCCCAACACTGGTGTAAAACACAACTGAGCTTATAATTCTACTACTACTACTACTAATAATAATAATAAAATATACAGCATGACATCACATTGCTGTTTTCCAAATAAGATAAGATAAGATAAGATAATCCTTTATTAGTCCCGCAGTAAGTGGAGAATACTGAGATATCAATGTGAGATCTTTTTTATTCCTATCTATTCACATGAGAAAATATGTCAGGCCAAGTCATAGAATTCCCTTTAGCTCAAATGAACTACAGCCGCGCAGAGAGTAAATCACCACCGAGAGGCCGCCTGTGAATGCCACACAGGTGGATATTTCAAATGCTGGTTAGTCACGGCCCATAATTCTGCTGAAGCTGAAGTGAGAGGAACTGAACAGCTGGGTTCGGGGTTAGAGGTAAGAGGTAAAGATGCTAGTGTGAAGAGTCGTGTTTCAGGGCTGCGTGATACGGGTATCATATTGTGATCATGTTTCCACATTGTGATTTCAGAATGAGTTGGGATGCGACAAAGGGCCCCGGTGTCGGGTTTCTATGGAATATGGTCAAAGAGGGGATTAAAAGTCATTATCAAAGTTTGTGAATGCTGCAGGGATCATCTTTGATACTGGAGGGCACCTGGATCACCTGAGACAGGGGAGGGGATTTCTGTGATTTCTGATTTCTATAAGCTTATTCCTATATAAGCCCTATTTTGTATAATATTGTAAACGGCAATACAGTTTGTACTAAATTAAGCCTGTTAAGCACAGCGCCAATGTTATTACAGTCTTCGCTTTGAAGGACTAGACATACATGTGAAGTACTGAGCAGAAAGTAGTGCTGTATGAGAGTATAGAGTGTGTTAGGTTGCTCACCGGGGGGCAGCTGGTGACTGGCACACACTGCTTGGGCTGACACTCAATGTTCCCCTTCACACAGGTGCACAGTGTGCAGTTCACAGACGACCACCTGTCGCCATCCTACAGTGACAGATAAAAATCCAACATTAATTCATTCAGCCCTGGTCATTGGTTTTGGTGGGCTTGATACATGTATCATCTCTCCGTCCACCCACATTCAACCATTCCCCCACCTAATCCCCTACCTTTCCCTCCATCTAGTCCATTCATTCACATATTCACGCATTCTATCTTCCATAAATTCATCCAGCCTTCCACATAGGCCCTTCACCCATCTTTCCATGAATACATCCAATCATCCATTCACCTATTCATCCATTCCACTGTCCACACCTCCATCCATCCATGTATGTAATGTAAGGCATCTATGTCTCACCCTGTAGATTTTGTTCTTCACTCTGCAGTACTTCACATCCTCAGTCTTCAGGTAGGAGAGACACTCCGGACAGCAGGTGGTTCCTTGGCAACTTCCAGCTGGGGAGCAGCGTTTCCTGCACACCACTGTGGAGTTCAGGCAGGTGCACGTCGTACAGTTATCAAAGCTGAAGGACGTGCCGTTCTCGTAGACCTCACTGTGGAACAGGCAGCTACCCAGAGAGAGATCAAACACCTTCCTCTGACCTAGACAGAGCAGAAACAAATACAACGGGTTTATTGTAGAGATCAGATTTTGTGGAATTTTACAATAAACTTAATATTTCTCATATTTCACACAGTGCGGTGGATATAACTGGCACATTCAGGGACCGGATTTACAGAGGTCTTTTTTAAGAAAGAAACACTTATAAATATTTATTTATTTATTTTTTAAATGTCTTTATAATTTTCTGATTTATGCTAATGCTTATTTTTTTATTCTAAAAACAACGGATATTCTTAAACATTTTCTTAATCTTACACTAAAAGTTCAGAAGGTTGGCCTCTAAAATTATGTGTTTAAATATTTAAATTAGTAAAATGAATGCCCAATTTAATAGGATTAAAAATCGAGTTCTTAAAAAAGTACTGCTAGTGTCTACATAAGGACAATTCACTTCTAGCTCTTGTTTACTGAAACTATTTGAACACTTAGTTTGATTCTGTTTTTCCTACATTTCGCTCTCAAACGCAAAATTTAACTCAATTTTGGGAATTTTTTTTTTATTATTTATATATAGTTATTTATTTGCAGAGCTGCGAAGTACAGCATAAACGTCAATGTTACAACTGATCTAAATAAGAAATCAACATTTTCTGAAAAAGACTTTCTTTAGACTTCAGAGTCTTAAGATATTTTGGAGAACTGCATTTAAGAACATTCTTATTTCTTAATATTTATCTTAAAATCCTTTTTTAAAAATCCTTATAAAAACTTGTTGCTGTACAATATTCTAGATGGAAATTCTATTGATTCTTTGACTGATCTGTTTAAATATGCATTTGCATGAATATGGTATTAAAAGCCCATCCCTGGTAGAAGCATAGCAAACTTACCCTGACATCTAGGACAGCACTGGCCAGCTGGAGTGTGGCTCAGGTGAGATGGGCAGGAAAGAACAGGACACACTTCCCTATGGCACATCGTTCGGCCACCCTAACAAAAACAAACCCACACACAGACAAACAAGGATGAATGAGGTCTGTCCATGTTCGGGAAAGTTAGCATGCTCGTTTTAGTGTGGGATCCAGGCCACTCTGGTGATTTACCGGTCACAGGCATGCTTGTAACTAATGATAACAGCAGTCATGAAGGCACAGAGGGCACCATTCATCAGGGAGAGAAGTGACAGGAACACTCATGTAGCCAATTTCTCATGTAGCCTTTAGCCTAAAGCAGACAGTACTGTGCAAAAGATTTAGTCTCCTGTGCAAATTAGAATGAAAAGCTGCTTATCTGGAGAGTAAGTGTCTATCTCCTCAGTAAAACACTAATATTAGAATGAACACAGAAAGTGGTGGAGGTTCTCCATCACTGTGTTCATCATTAGAACGTCAGTCTAGTATTATTTAGAGTTCTCCTCAGATCAACACCTGGTTTGATGGCTTAATGATGGTAAATCAGGTGAGCTGCTGCTGCTGCTGCTGATGATGATGATGATGGAGTTGAACACATCCTCCACACTGTGCTGGCTGGACTGGGGAGCATCCAGGAGAAACCTGGAGGAACCGAGCTCTGTTCTTCAGACTAGCTCACCGACAAGATCTCACTACTGTCATCTGAATGAGAAGCTCTTGTTTATCCTTTTTACTGGATTTATATTCACCTGCATTTGTTCTGATGAGATCTGGAGCTTCTACAGTTAACACTCTCTCACTGCTTATATATATATACATATACGCTATGTAGACAAAAGTATTGGGACATCTGCTAATTCATTGTTCCTTCTGAAATCAAGGGTATTAAAAAGAGTTGATCCTGCTTTGCTGGAGTAACTGTCTCTACTGTCCAAGGAAGGCTTTTTACTAGATTTTGAAGGAGCACTACTATGAGGATTTAATTGCATTCAGGGACAAGAGCGTTAGTGAGGTCAGGATGTTGGAAGATCACCACCCCACCTTATCCCAAAAGTGAATGTCTTGGAGGGAGCACCATCAATCATTCCAGAGAACACAGTTCCTCCACTGCTCCACAGCTAAATGCTGGGGAACTTGATACCCCTCTAGCCCACACCTGGAAGTAGGTTCACGTAAAATGTCCACAAACATTTGGACATAATAGTAATAGTATATATAGTAAAATCTATATATACACTGTAAGTCATTTTGAAGCATTTCTATTGGTCCATCCATAATGGAATTTTGATATAATGATATAAAGGTTTTGCATGACAGCGACAATATATACATACTGGTTAGATTATTATTGCACACAGGGCACATTAGGGCACCCCCCAAAAATATGTGGTTATTAACGTGTAATGTTAAGTATGCCCTTCGCCATACCAGTGTATGAGATAGTGGATGTGATCTGTGAAGGAATGTTGGAGCTGGAGGTGGGCCGGATGACTCATATGAACCCATGTATAGGGTTATAACACTGCCTTCATTAAAATGACCAAACAAAGCCATGGCAAATATAAACCGAAGTCTCCAGAGAGCAGGAACCAAAATCCAAAATAAGCCCTCTGTTTAGACAGCCTTCTACAGTCCAGCGATACCGGCCCAACACACACATACACACACACACACGCTCTTTTTAACCACTAGTTCTCTAATTGACTGGGAAGTGCAGTAAAGGCCCTAATGTGTTTATCTGTGAAGTTTATTTATTGTTAAAAGGTGGTGAGACAAGCCCAGTGGCTCCCCAGAGACTCAAAGACAAACCCATTAGCTGCAGAGTTGCACAGCTCAGCCAGCCACCGCAAGAAGAGAAACTCATTCCGAAAGACGCAAGACTGAGATCAAGCCAAGATCCTTTTTCTACAACGGGCACAGCAGAGGGCCACTGCATCATATGTGTGCTCATAATAGACTGAAGCCTGGAAGCGGAAGAGTTATTCTCTTTATTATCTAAATAAACATAAAATGTTGTAAGACAAGTTTAAAATTGCTACTTTATACAGAAATCTTCTGCTTCTCTCAATAAGCTCCAGGTTAGAAATGATTAAGGGCCATTAAGGGGTTTTTCACACTTGTCCCGAATACCCGAAAAAGTCTGCAACCATGACCGATTCTGGGCTCATTATCGCTGGTTTAGAAGTTCACTTACTTTTTCTAGCTTGCACTGTGGATGTTTACTGTGGGTAAAGTAAGTAACTTCTAAACCTCATCCCAACTGTGAAGCATGGTGAAGAAAGCCTCATGGCATGTCAAGCCTAATGGCATGGATGCCTTGCACCAAAGAGCATTAACACATTAATCAACTAAAAATTCAAAATCCAGGTCATTTCAAATGGTTCACTTGCGTTTTCTTGCAACCGTATAGTCTAGGCTATTTCACATGTCTGTAAAATAAAAGTGTCAGATATGATCAGTGGAGAGACTCACAGTGCAGATGCATTTGATGCAGGGCTTCCCCTCTGGGTGGAACTCCTCTCTCTCCTTATACAGACGCCCCTCAAAGATACAGCCTGACAATATGGAAGACACAGAGAATCAGAAGACAGAAAATGAACTGAACTAAATTCCTTAACACTAAAGAAACACTTCTTGACAAGAGTCAAGAACCTTGAGCTGATTTTAATCTTTGATATTAGCTTATTTTGTGCTCAGTTATAGGGAGGTTTTTTTCTTTCAATTTATTGCTATTAATAAAAATGGATACCTCAGGTAATTCCTTGCAATTAGATTGGCTGAGAGGCAATCAATAAGTGCCAATGTATACTAATTTACTTAAAATTTTCTAATAAAAGTTATATTTGTTTGATTAGTAACAAAACAACAACACTAACAATAATAATCATGTCCTTTTCATTAACAAAATGACCCTGTGACTGGGAGGTAAGTGGTGTGACTGGGTGGTATGGACAAACCATGGCTTCTCTATATGATTAGCCTTCTTCTGGATATAAATGTAGGCATTAATTAATAATGCAACATTAAAAAAATAGTTATATATAAAAAGTTAAGCTTTATAATTACAACAGCATAGCCAATATCATATTGCATATAATGATACACAATGGCTAAGCTTTGGCCTTGTGCATATAGCCACGTTTTAGCACTACCTCTAGTGTATTATTGCATAAATGTGCGATAGTAACCCCTTAACCAAAGAGCATATTTGTGGGTTGATACTTACTATACAACATACTTTTACCACACTGTTACTGAATCATTCATATCAGTTACTGACTGAAAATCCATTTAAGGGGCTACATGGCACATAAGACACAACATTATTAAACATATTCATGGTATTGTTGATTTTTTATGAATTGTTACACAACTAACATACAAACTCTCTCTCTCATACACACACACACACACACTCACACTCACCTGGACATGATGGGCAACATTTCTTAGGGTGGATCTTGGGATTTTTGCAGGGAACCATGCACTGCATTTCTGCCTCAGTGATTACACCTTCCTGTCTCAGACAAAACATATCATTACCATCTTCACTGCCACAATAATTCATTATCTGCATGATCTACCAGTGTGTAAACTAATATGAGGACTCTCACATGACCTCGAGTAGAGATTGGGGAAGAAGCAGTCAGATTAAACGGGCTCTTTACTCCCCCTTTTCTCAATTTTGCATATCACTGCCGCTTAGAGTAAACGTAAAGTTAAGTAAAGGGGAAGTTAATGAAACAGTATTTCATTCCAAGTCATTCTGCTAAAAGGGTGCTTATAGGAACTGGGACAACAGTGCAACTTGGATGTGTGTGCAACCCGTGCACTCTTGAGACCAAGTGCACATGAAGGCAGTATTAGTGTACTACTATTAAAACAGCATTGATACAATTAGGGATGCACCTATATGAAACTAGAATCAGTATCGATAATTAGTCTGATCCAAAGGACCGATCTATTAGGCTTCATAACCCTTAAAAAAGAATAACCATTAGACATAATACACACATCAAAGCAAACTGCAAGACTCTCCCAGCACAGTGCCAGCACACTGTCATTAACTATCAGCGAGAAATCCAGCTTGTGTTCCATGTAAGGAGAACCGAGAAGGGAGGAGCTGCTAGCTCCTCTTTAGTCTCACAGACTTCGGATTTCAGAATAAAAGTCCTGAGCCCAGACAGCACTGTGACCGAGGTCCAGCACATTTATTCATTTTAGTGACCAATAAACTGAAATTGGGTTCATTTATATCTGTGTTCATGTGTTATATTAAGTTTTAGTAAGTTAGTAAGTCATGATTACGTCAATCCTGATGCCTTAAGTCTCTCCCAGATGGTCAGGTATATGGTTTATTAATTCAACAATGGTATTGTGTATCAATCGATACGCAAAGTTTATGTATTGGTATCTGTATTGGAACAGAAAAAGATGGATCGGTGCATCCCTAGCTACAACAATAGCCATCCTATCAGACCTGCCTGCTCTACTGCATGTAAAACTGCACACAGACTGCGTAAGCAAGGCTCTTTGCCCACTACTTATTGACACTCATCCCACAGCTGAGCATATTCATCTTGGCCTAAAGTCACCTCCTCCTTTGGTTTGGACTCCTGAAGCTTTCGAAATCTACTCGGAATTCTGCCCACACACCTGTGTTCTCCCCAATGGCCAGTACTTTCCTGTTGCTCTGATGCAAGCAATAAGACAGAGCTCTGTGTGTGAGTGTGTGTATGTGTACATTTGGGAAACTGGGACCCAGATGTGGAGATGGAACTGCCAAGTTCACCTGTTTACCCTCTGTAAGGCAATAAGCTGTAAATCTGTCCACAGTCACTCCCTCTCCACTTAACTAAGAGAAGGTCATTGAGTGGGATGCTGAAGAGGTATTTCCAGGTCAAGCTGCATTCAGGTCCTACAATTGTGTTTAATAAAATGGATTTAAAGCAACATTATGTAGCTTTTTTACTTTTCAATAGCAGCTTCAAAACACTGTGAAGCTCTACTGACTGTGAAGGGGAGAATGGCATCGCTATTGGTGCTACTCGGGCTACTCCCGCTAACTGCACTGTAGAACTTTGGTGAAGTAGGCAGGACTGGTGAATCCTATTTGAGTAAAATCCTGTAATACTGCTCTACCAGCTCAGCCCACATGCTTATTTTACATTCAGGGACGGTTCTGTATCTCTCAGCTTGTCCAGAAATGCATGGGTAGAGCATGTTCTTTAGTGGTGGCTTAAATTGTGAATTACACTTCTCGACTGCAGGGGGAGCCCAAGAGCAGAAAATACCAATTCTCACATAATGCTGCTTTAAAACAGAATGAAACAGTTTGCAAATATTGTAAAATACTCAATATACACATATGTAAGGCTGGTAAAGTGTAGAGGGTAACAGCAATGCCTTTTCTGTGGCAGACTAGTGTCCGATTCCACGACTGGAATATCCCATTACACCACCCCAATGAGAGTCCTTGCTCTGGATAAGAGAAGCCAAATGCTGTAAATATGACTGCATACATCCCAGTTAAAGAAATCACTATCTAGAGATCTCCATCAGCTGTGACCTAAAGGCTGGATAAGTGGTCTGGGAACCACCATGCTACACCAATAAAAGTCCCTGGACAAGACTCCTAACTCAGTGACTCCATACAGTGCTTTCTCCTCCTTCAGCATCCATGGCTGAGGTGCCTTTGAGCAAGACGCCTAACTCCCAATTGTTCCCCAGGTGCTGAGGTTATTGCTTTGTGTGTGCTCACTGCCCCAATTTACTAATGCGAGTGTGTTCACTGCCACGGATGGGTTATATACGAAGATTGAACTCTGTTGTGCTGCTCAGCGATGGCTGTAAAGTGTTATTCCCTCATGGAAGATCACGGAGAAACAGGCTGAATAGTGTCCTGAGCTAAATGTATTTTGTAATATTTTGCTATGATCACAATAAGTGCTTTAAAATGAGCACAAGTCGACCCCGTTAGTATATGGGAAGGGGTATTTGGTGTCACTGTACCCCTAGAATTACCTCAGAAGAAGTATATCCTCAAATATGTGAGACTAAACTTTGCATAAATATATGCACAGTCATAACATTTTTCCATGCGCTCCGGGCTCATACACATCAAAGCGGGAAGAGTGTTGACGTAGGATCAGATTGTTTCAATAAAATCCCAATAAATATTTAGTGAATAGGTAATATTTCAAGAATATTTATCCACTTTCTCTTTAGCACATTCAGACTCTTATTCGTCATAATAAATACAGATCTAGAAACAGATTCTCTCTGCCAAAGCTCTGAGACGTTTGACAGATATGGGCCCCAATACATAAGGGCTCGGAGTTTGCTGTAATAGAGCAAAAAATAAGAGGGAAACTCTCGGAAAGACTGATTATCTCACCTGACATCGTCGCGTGATGCATGGCTTCGTGGGAGTAGTCCAGGAATATGAGCTGTTATAGGCCTTCCCTTCCAGTTGACAACCTGAAGCGAGAGAAAGAGTGAGAGAGGGTAAGAGAGAGAGAGTGAGAGATTAATTCAGATTATGAAAAGCACACCATTGATCTCCCTGAATTCATACTGCATAGTTTGAATAGACAACACATTAAGTCACTACTGTGTGGATGGAAACTTTACCCCACGTTAAAGTCTGCGGTTTACCGTAAGCCTTTTGGACGAGGTGAACCACAGGACACAAGGCAGTGCCTGCCCTCTGTCCCAGCGACCCTTCCGTCCTAATTGTACACGTCCATATTAAAACAAATGCAATATGGCCCCAAATGAAAGGAACCAGCGTGGAGCCGCGAACTTTGGAGGGAACGCAGGAACAACACAAAAGATGACGGCCTGGGATTTTCCATTCAAAACTAACAAAAAGTGAGCTGACATAAAACAACAAAAAAAGCCAGGCATCTTTAATAAACCCTGACTCGTAAAATAAAAAGAGAGACAGAGAGAGAGAGAGAGACAGGCAGACAGAGAGAGAAACAGATCACAAACAAAGGCCCGTGCTCCTGCTGTGAAGCTATGAGTCTAGTCCGAAGTGACCCCGGCTAAACTGGGGTTTTCTCCCCCTCTCTCTCTGTCTTGATGAGTGCATGCAGGCCAAACCAGCGCTGAAGCAGCACAGACCTCGTAAAGAAAGAGGATTTTATTTCTGTGCCCCATAAACCCAAGCTGGACCCAAGACTCCAATTCTCAACCAGCTAGAGCAGCTGCTGGAGATGTGGAGAGTGGGAATATTTTAGCACACACACACATTCATCTGCCCTTTTTCTCACACAAAAGACCTTTATGTCCACACTACAGATCACGGAGCTTGAAATCACAGAAAAGTGAGTCTCTTGGTTTTGAGTGCTGCCGTGATCTGATATTAATAAAGCAATAAGTCACTGGAGGCCATGCATTACAGTGATTTCACAGTGTTAAAGGATGCAGTTATGTACACTGTGAAGCGGAGTAAACCCACTATAACATACAGCCTTGGGTGACTTGGGTGAAGGCGGAATACAATATAAAATATATTGATGTTCATATATATATATATATATATACAATCCTGTTATTGCCATAGGTGTGAAGGCTAGCATGCGCTTCCTCTAAGTCACACGAATAACCATTAACACTAACTGCCAGTTCAGCTGCACAAGTTACATCAGCTAGTGCTGGGAGGAGGCAGGGCCTTCCTATCTGAACCTTCGACCACAAATAAAGAAAAAAACCTACGTAATTTTGGATTTTAAGCATTTCTACTGGTTCACTCATCATACAATACTGATAAAAGACTCATATTATGTTAAAAAGTTAAAATCTATTTAAATAGACTATCAGACTATATTTCCAAATGTTTGTGGACAGCCCTTCTAATGAACGCATTGAGCTACTTTAAGCACTTATTGCTCCATCCAATGCTGTTGGCATGAGGAGCTTTTGGGAGTTGGGGAATGAGGTGGGGTGATACTCATCCAACGTTCTGACCTCACTAACACTCTTGTCGCTGAATGCACCTAAATCCTCACAGCAGAAAAAAAGCAAAATCTAGTAGAAAGCTCAACTTCTTCCCTGGACAGCAGAGACAGTCACTCCAACAAAAGCAGGATAAACTCTTTTTTAATTCCCTTAAACTCAGAAGAAACAATAAATGAGAAGTCCTAATACTTTTGTCATATAGTGTATATTTAAATATATTTATAACTCATGCCTAACAATGAAAAAAAAAACCAACACAACTGCCACAACATGCTCTACATGTCGGCAGATGACATTTACAGTACTGGCTGCTTACTGCTGAGGGTTTATCACTTTAATAAGAGTTACTGACAGTGTGTTATCATTAATGTAGTCACCTTTGCATCGTTCACAGCATGCTCCAGTCTGTTTAACCACCAGGGCGCAGTCTTCTGCCACTAGGGGACACTTCTCCTGCTTGCAGTCTGCTTTTCCATCCTGCAGAGGAAAGCGAGAGAGAGACGGATTTTACATTATGATGATTTTGTACCTTTTTTAATTCTCTTATCATAAGACCTATTTGGGATCTCACTGAGAGTCATAATCCATCAATGTTCCATATATCTGGGGAACATAATTTAGGGCTTGACCAGTACTGGGTCGACATGTGCGGCGATTAAATAACACCACTTCAAAGAGGAAGACTACCCTGGAGAGCTGAAGTAATGAGGCAGTGTATTTTTCAGAAATAATAAAGGAGTGAGACTTCAAATGGCTGTCAACCACATCAGCCTGGTCAGTGTCGTCATGTCAAAGAGAAGAAAGGAACGGCAAGAGAGAAAGACATGAGTGTGGAGTGTAGAAACAGTGAGAGGGCAATTAAGAGGGGGTTAGCGATATAACGAGGGCAGTACAGAGCAAGGGAGGGGTAGCAAGAGAAAGAGAGACAAAGACAGGGACTGAGTGAGAGAGCAGACTCGAAAGTCTGGCCCAGAGTCTGGCCTGTTCGTATGTCAGCTGATCTGAATAGAGTTCGTTTTTGCGATGAACCACTCCAAGGTCAGAGGAACGTTCGGCATAGGCCGATAAATGTCTCAGGCAGTGGATTACAGGCTCAGGCAGAGCGGAGGGGAACTATCAGCTTACATCACAGCCGGCAACAACCCACCCTCCATTGATTTCCTTTCATAAAGTTAGACTCTACCGTAAGTCAATACAAGGAATTCATTAAGCCATCACGTCGCCTTGGAGAGATGACAGCAGAAGACGAAGGCGGAAAACTTGAGAGTCCCTTAGAGACCCATCGTCACCCGGCCTCTTTGACGCCAACACTGCTCCCCCCCCCACCAAAAACCCAGGCAGGCTCAAATCACACACTAATACAGGGTAATCGTGTCAAAGACACACTGTTTGACTCGACAGCTTGTACATTGTACTTATTGTAGTTCCCCCCTTGACCTTCTTCAGTTTGTGTGAAAGGCTGTGGCCTCCTCAGATAGACAGATACACACACACACACACACACACACACACACACACACACACACACACAATAAAAGTACTTCCCTTTCCCATTGTTACCATTAAATCACTCATAAAGATCCAAGTAAACGCACTGTATAAGGCATCAAAGAGCACAGTCTGTTTTGTAAACCAACTTCTTTTGTGCGTATTCGTAAAATACACAACATGTCCAAATGTTTGTGGACACCCCTTCTAATAAATGCATTCAGCTACTTCAAGTTGAACCCATTGCTGACATAGATGTGCAAATGAACACGCATACACAGCTTGTCTGGTTCCTGTAGAGAAGTATTGCCAATAGAATAGGACTATTCTCTGGAGCAAATAAACATGAACCTTTTGGCACCAATGAACCTGTTGGCATGCCAGGCGTGGGCTACAGGGACGTAAAGCCCCCCAGCACTGAGCTGTGGAGCAGTGGAAACGACATGTGTTCTCTGGAATGATGATGGGTGCTCTATCCAGTATTTTTGGGATTAGTTCATCCAACATCCTGACCTCACTAACGCTCTGAGGAATCTGATGAAAGGGACAAGATTTACTCCCCCTTGAGTGCGGGAAGCCGAGATGGCAACTGTAACGTACACGCAAACACTCGTTCTCTAGAGTCTACTGCTATTTATTTGGTGTGAAGTCCCTGACTGTGACATATTGCTTCAGATTTACTCTAAATGTCTGAGAATACTTCATGATATGCTATATGTTAATTAGTGCATTCACATGCAGCCATTACTGACACGGTCATTCAATTACACTTACGTAGTTTGTGCCAATAGAGTGCAATGCTCTGGAGCAGCAACACATAAGCCTAAGGTCTTCATGCCTAAAGACGAACATCAGCTAGAGGCAGCTATAAAGCTTCCCAACATTGGAGCGTGGAGAAGCATTCTCTGGATTGAATTGGGGTGGCAGAACTAACTATCCAACATCAGTACCTAACCTCACTGATGCTCTTGTTGCTGAACGTAATCCAGTTTTTACAGCAATGTTCCAACATCTAGTGTAAAGCCTTCCCAGAGGAGTCTAGGATGTTGCTGCAGCGAAGATAGAGCAAGCTTACTATTAATACCCTCGATTTCAGAAGAAACCATGGACGAACAGGTGTCTACAAACATTTCACTACTCACAACCTTTAGCGTTATGTCAGACAATGTCATGCTGTTGTTCTGAAATCCCTGGTTGTAGCTTTAAGTGTTGGGCATTAGCCTGTATTTGCCCACCTGTGTTTTTTCCCCACTCAGTCATTAGTGCTAAGTGATGTGGAGCGTGGGGACCGTTCTGAAGGAAGTCAAAGGTCATAGGAGATTAACTTGGAGCCCCTGAAAGCTCTCTGGATGAAAACTCTAGTCTGACAGATGAGGCTTTCTCAGTGCTCTTTAATGCTTCTATTAAGCCACAGAAATACACCTATCTATCTATTCTGTCCCTTTTCTAGGAAGAGTAAATGGTACAGTTTAGATTTGGCAACTGATCCGGTCACACAGTAAGGGTCAGTAACATGGCAACAATGCAGCATACTGTATGAGGTCTGTAAATTATTGAAAAAGGAAATTATTTTAAAAAGATAATAGCATAATGAATTGAAATCCAATCAGCTTCTTCTCAGCAGGCACCAGACGTCAGTTCGATGTCAGAAAGACAATGGACAATGGGATTTTCCTTGAAAATGAAAATCAGTTTGACGTCAAAATTCAACACTGGCTTGACATCAACCTACAAGGTTGGAAAAATATTGCATTTCGGTTGGAAAGGAAGGTCAGAAGCTTCAACATTTAGAAAATATTTTTTGGCTGTTTAACACCCTGACTTAAAACCAACAAAATGTCAACATCTAATGATGCTAGCAGGTCGGTTTGAGTAGATGTTAGAGTAGATCATTACGTTAACCATGTGTTTGGTTTGGGTTTTGGGCACCATACCTCACAACTAAACACCAATTAAATAAGTCAATGTGAGGTTTTTGGAATGAGGTGTTTGGAAGACACTGGATTGGATTTTGCTTAAGCCATAACATATCAACATCTAATGACATTAGAATGTCATGCTGAGAGGGCGTTAAGATTATAATTTTGACCAGACGTTGGGTTTTGATCTCATGACTAGAAGTCAGCATTCAATGTCAATTCAGTTATATAATTATGGTCAGCTGTCGTCAGTTTTTTTTTTTTTATGTCAAATTGACGTTGACGGTAGACGTTCTGAATTTATGGTCACCCGAAGCCACAACCTACTACCCTATTCAACCAAATCAATGTCTATTGGTGTTGGGTTGGCCAGTTGGGTTGTTATTGGGAAGTTTCTGCAGTTACGTAATACTGGTAATATTGGGTTACATGCTTTGTATTGTTGGTCTTTATTGGTTTATGGTCTTTTTAAGAAGGATACCATGGCATAACACATCCCAAAATCGATATATAATAATCAGATCAGCCACAGTAAAGGAGGCTCATCTACCTGGAAATGTTTTCCTGTAATAGGGGTAGGCAATATGATGATATTTTAAGCGAGCATATGGTATTAGTGCTGTTTAATTAACTGAAGTGAAATTTTGACAATTAATTACTTTACTCAGTATGGGAGTGTATTTGAATAAAAGTTTTAAGAATCTGTTGCTACTGATGCATGTCAAAATATTGTAAAATTGTCTTTAAAATTGCGCTATAATATTTTTACCATATCGCCCACCCCTATGTTGCACCACTACTTGCACCATTTGTCTTATCCAAAAATGCTCTCAATACCAGATAACATAACTCCCTGTCTCGGTTTTAAAATCAATGAGCCGACATGCCAAAACAAGTTCAACAAGTGTTTGTTGCTCTTCTCTCGTGGTGTGATGGAAAGTCTGAGAACTCTTAAGAGCATTTCTGTACTCGTGGCCCCCGTAAGTAATGCCCCTGCCCTTGCCTTCTGACCCTTAACCTTTCTCTAAAAACATGCAGGTCATGACCTACACACATAAGCAGTGACTCTGAGGCCCGTGCCCTCATCAGCTCAGTCCACAGAGACGTATCAACAGTAATGGTCCATAATTACTAGGAGCAAAATCACTTTACAAGCACATTCATTAGCATGGAGACCTTCTTTCTTCTTTTCCAATGAAGTTTCTTTTCTGGAGATCCAGAAGATCAGCAAGTTACATCCAAATGTTTTGTAAACTCCTACTCATTCTACATTTCTTCCTAAATCAGTGGTACTAATGGAGACTCCACTGACTCTTCTCAGAAGGTCAGATGTTGGACCCTGCTGTGAGGATCTGATTGCATTCAGCTATAAGAGTATAAGTGAGGTCAGGTACTAATCAATGTTGGATGATTAGTTCTGCCACTCCAACTCATTGGATGGAGCTCCATCACTCTAGTGAACGCAGCTCCATTAATTAGAACGGGTGTCTGGACCTGTTGGGTACATGCAGTCGACAGTCGACTCCAAGTGGGAGGTGGGGCTTGCCTTGGTGCTGCTTAGTGACCCACTGGCCATTAGCAGATAGTTTAACGGGGCCTCGTGCTCTGCGCCACGCCGTCTCTCGGGCCGGACAGGGGCCGATAACAGGAGGGCTGTGACCCGCGGCAGGAGGCTGGGGCAGATTAGATAAGGCCAGGGGTAGAACTTAGACTGCTATCAGGGGAGTCTATCACATCTCAGGAGAGGGGGAGGGAAGGACAGAGGCAGGGATTGAGGAGAGATGAAATGACAGTGAGAAGAAGAAGAGGAAAGCAGATGGGAGCCTAGTCCTCACAGGTTTGCTAATGCTCCAAAATGCTCCTCAGGTTCTCGACCTCCTGAAGAGCCTAAAAAAACCTGCTCGTGATTGAAAAGTAGAAAAAGTAGATAAAGCAGTAGGTTCTCACCAGACACACGCAGGATATACAGGGGTTATCGGTGATGTTGGGGATGTGCAGTACCTCTCCTTCATTATCACAGCTCGCCTCAGTACCTGCGAAAACACAGAGTAGAGTAGCCTAAAACCTCAAATTCTTCAGTAAAAGTGGGCTTTAGTGAAACGATGGAATAGGAAAATCCACCGAAAAGATGCATCCAACAAAAATAACCCAACTTTACTTCAGAAAACAGACAATAGAGCGAGTTTTTGTCCAAATCTTATCATTTATTTAAACCTCCAAGGGCTAGTTTACATGTTTATCCACCTGCTCTATGTATTTACACGCTTCCCGCGCATACTCGCTCTCGTCTCGAGCGCAAATAGCTATAATCGCCACGCGCGTCACAATTTGAATTGTAACGGACATAACGGACAAAATAATGGCGGATCATCTCCTCAGCGTTAAACAGTACAGAAAACTGCTCTCTACAACCTAATATTTAGCCGTTTCTAGACGCGGACGGGTCTAAAACCTCAACATTAACCTCCTGGCTTTTAGTTTTAGTCCGTTTTAAAGTTGCAACTTTATATTTTTTAATGAAAACTAAACATTTTAATGGAAACGAAATGTAAAAGGAACCTGCATTTGTTCACGCCAGCGTTAGTTTTCCTCTGGTTGATCTCGGAAAGGTAAAATTAAAATTGATACCTCAAATCAGTACGTTTTATTTAGTCAGTTTAGTCGATTCAGACTAATTCAGTTCAGATCAGTCCGGTTCAGCCTAGTTCAGCTCAGTTCGGTTACATTCGGTTCACCTGGGTTTGGTGCTAATCACACAGCTGTGCTTCAGTGATCCGGTCTCAGAGTCGTAGCTAGCGAGAAAAACACTGAGGGAAATAAAGAGAGGAAATCTGACTGGAAAGGTGAGTTCATGGGTTTATGATGAAACCGGTACAAACGTGGGATTAAATGGGCTTTGAGCTTCTCAGCAAATGAAAGAAATGGCCTTAGCTTTCCTCTCACCTCATGTTGTCACTCAGCCAAGGTGGCTAGCTAGCTAAATTCACTGACTGAAGCTTTCACAGATTTACCGTGGAGCTGCGAGGCTAATGTAGATAGCTAGCTAACAGGTAAGTGAAGTCTGTCAGTCACAGTATTTTTATTATATTTTTGGGGCACGATATTAATTTAGCAGTGTTAACAGTACGCCTATATCTGGACTTCACTGGTTAAGCTAAGCTGACGTTACCAAACGATGCATTGCTAATAAGGCTTAAACCATAAACACAGCTAGTGCTATTCGCATGTATACACACACACACACACACACACACACACACACACACACACACTCTCACTATAGGCACTTCACTTACTAATGGACTACCAGTGGTCAAAAAGGTGGTTCTTTAATAAAGGCAGTGGTTCTATATAGAACCTGAAGAACTCCAAGAACTGTGTATATATAGCTACAGTTCAGTGGTGTGTATATAGTTGTACCATTTTGGCAATAATTTTAAAAAGTTGTATTAAAATAGATTAAAATAAATAAAATTTTGTATAGTTTTAATAAATTAAAAACAATGTTGTTGTTTTTTTAGAACACTTAAAATGATTTCCAGTTAGAACCCAAATATTCAGCTGTGCATTGGCTTTCTTAAAAAAAACAACCCAACAACCCAGAACTGAAGAACCACTTTTAGCGTGGATTTGGTTCCTGTACAGAACCATATGCAAGACGTTTTCTTGTGCGTAATTTTTATAGAACCGTTTAGCAAATGTTCTACCTTCTGAAACCTTCAGCCTGTGTATTCACGTGGTTCTTTGAGCTGTCATGGTTCTAACGTGTAACCATTGCCTTAAAAAGCCCAAAGAACCACTTATTGAGAGTGTATATAGTTTTTATTAGAACCGATTTGAGATGTTCTCATCACTTTAGAACCCTTTCAAGAAGGCAAAGAACCCTTTGGGTATTTAAATGGTTCCGAGTGTATGTGGTTCTTTTATAGGACCTTTTTTTTTTTTTTTTAAATGTTCTCCGTGTAGAACCTTTTAACCAGGTAAAGAACCATGTGCGCATTGAAGTGGTTACGGGTTGTCATGGTTCTAATGCATGTCATCATATATAACTAAAACTTACAGAACCCAGAGTACCAAAACGGGTTCCACTGTTGGTGCAAGTTAAAGAACCCCTTTTAATTAGTGTACCATAGCAAAATGGTACAGAACCATTGGCAGGACGTTATCTGTAGTGTAGTAGTGTCTCTCTCTCTCTCTCTCTCTCTCATTAAATCTCCCTTACCTGTAATCAAAGGTGTGATCCTGGCGGGTGCGTGCATCACTAACAGCACGAACAAACCCCAGCAGGGGGCTTTGGGGGGCGGACACGCAGCCATCAGTACACACTAATCAAACATGCGGGAACCAGAAGAAGACGAAACGGCGGAAAACGCTTCAATCCGGGAGTCAGAAGTGGAGAAGAACCCGCGGAGATTAAAATCCAGTCGGACTCGAGCAACCGGAGCGGTCAGTTTCGGTGAACGGAGCTCCGTTTCCGTTCACACTCTGCATCACCGTTCAGCGCTCGCGGCTTCCCCCAGTTCCTCCGGTTGCGTCCGGACTTCTGAAATATCTCCCCGGGCATCCACACACACACACACACACACACACACTCGTCCTGAAACAGCAACGTGTCGTCCCGCGCGTTCCGCGGTCGCATCCAGACTCGCGTGTGCTCTCCGGGCGCAGCTCCGTCTGCAGCGCGCGAGCTCCTGCAGCTACTGACTGACTGACTACTGCTGCTGCTGCTGCTCTGCCTCCCAGAAGCAGCGGACACGCCGCGCGCCTCCAGTTAAACATTCGCGCGACGCTGGATCCTCCTCCTTCCTTCTCTCGCGCTCAGACACATCAACACCCCCCCTTCCTCCTCCTCTCCTCCACGACTCTCATATTTAAATCGCTCCCGGGGCTTTTAACACTCCGTCCGCGCCGCTCGTGCGCTCCACAGTCGTGTCTGGGTGGCTGACAGGAGGGCTCGTAGCACTCATGTTATTAATGCAGGTTTTGTGTTTGATTATTTGTTGCACTTGCTCCTCATCTGTGCACTGAAACAGTGCTTTAGGTGATTGCACGTGAATAAAACGTGTTGTGTAATTTGGCAAGATTTACATGCACTCTGCATTTAAAGCTCCATTGTGAACTAGGCAGTGAACACTTACACAAAATATACATACATGAAGATGCATATGCATAACTAGCTATATACATCTGCATATAACTTAGACATTCAATCCTCAGCTCCCCCGGCTGGGAAGACTTAAAGAGCTAATGGCTCTGGGGACAAAGGATCTCCTCAGTCTTTCCAGTTAGGAAGCAGCTCTGTGACAGTAACCTGCTACTGAACACACTCCTCTGTTTTAGGATGGGGGTGTGCAATGGGTGACTGACATTATCCGTGATAGAAAGCAGTTTACACAGGGTCCTTCTCTCAGCCACCATTACCACTGTGCCGTGAGATCCAGGATTATCAATACAGTACATTCGATATTGCATTTAAAGCACTAGATTGTGTCAGTATGGAACGTAGTACGTCAAACACCCCGAATGTCAATCTCAGGAGCATGGACATGTGAAGGACATTGTTTTATTTGGACATTTCAAATAATATGCTCAAGTTCTGAATTTAGGTGGTGCAAAATCATCCTCAGAAATGACGTCTCCACTCTTGGGGCAGTCGGCTCGTTGTCCTCATCAAAGACTGAGTTCACAAAGGGCCTGTAGGATTAAGTAGACCACTGATGTTCTGCGTTAAACATCACAAAGAGTGACCCATGCAAGTTCCCATGCAAATTTAAACCTGAAGCCAAAAGCTACTCTCACACTCGTTTTCTAGTATGCTAACTAGAGGCCTGCATGTGAAGAGTGCTACATGTGAATAATAAAGCCTGGCTCTGCAGCACATCCACAGCAGCCACAGCCTGTTCTGTTAATTGCAACTGGAGAACAAATAAAACATGACTTCAGAGGAGCGGTGCTAACTAGCCCCACCTTTTTAACTGTAGCCAACTGTTAGGAAACTGTTAGTTTTCCTTTCTTTTATTGCCCAGCATTATTTTCTCACTAAGAGAAACCACAGACTGCTGCGTGGTGGGGGCAGGGCAGCTATAATATTAGGCGCTAGATGGCGCCAAAGAGCACGTTAGTTATACAGGCTGTGAGATGCATGCGCTCATCTGTGTTCAGGCACAAAACTGGGACCAACTTTGTGTTATTTGTGACACAGGCTCAATAGACATCTGAACATGAGCATGAGGCCACCATGCCCAATGTCAAGCGTCAGCTAGAGGGGTACAAAGTACCATGGATTGGGTTATGTCGAAGCAGACTTGCATCCTCTTGAGTGATGGAGCTCCGGTGTCCGTACCTGACCTCAGTAATACTCTCCTGGCTGCAATCAGAGCCTCACAGCAATGTTGCAGTATCTAGTGTAACACCACCAAGCAGAGGAAAGTGTTGTATTTTTGGGCATGTAGTGTATTTACACAAGCAAAAGACTGTGTAGAACTGAATAGGATTACCAGCACATTTACACTAAGCCTTGTGCGGGCCTCAATGTGTGACCCCTGCTGTGTTTGGCTGTTGTAGGTGTGTTGGGTCAGCTGGCTGAGGGCAAAACCAGCAGCAGACTCTTGGTCTCCACGCAGTCAGCTGGACAGTCTGGACTGGACAGGGGGATTCACATGACAAGACTGGACACGGTAGGCAGAGTGCCTCTTGTTCTTGCACTTAAAACGTGCACAACCTTCGACCCCTTGTAGGCTGAGGGGACAGCGGCTGTGTCTGTTTTGCCATGATCTTTTACACAAGCTTCTACAGCAGCCGTGCTTGCCTGCTGTGTACACACATGCTCAACCATTTCAGAAAATTGACCTTGCACGCCAAAACACTGGAAGTAGGCAGTGATTTCGTTTCACAGCTTTTTCTAAAAGATTTCACAGGTTTGTAATGATGTTCTCTGATGGCTAATTAATATGCGTGGAAAAGTCGTCACATTCCTTATGATTAACAGTTATTAAACTCCCAGTATAACACAATAACAGTCAACAGAGGTATCTTGCCAGAGAAGTCTAAATGAGAACATTCAGTTATTGTACTATTGTACACACTATTATTGCACATGTGGTCAAACCTCTTAATTTATTGGTACAGTGCTGTCCGCTATTCCTTTAAAAAATAGATTATAGGTTTATTTTTGTAAAGACAGACATCTGGCTTGTAATTGAGTTAGAAACCAGCCTAAAACTCCATGTATCATTAAGTGTTTTTGTGGTTCGTATAGGATCACTTTCCAGTCTCTACATTTAGTCCTAAGAGATCTCAAGATTAAATGACTAAGTATCTATTTTCCAGCAGTATAACAATCAGGACGATAACAGAACACCTAAAATAAATCAGCAGACTTAGTGAAGTGGCTCTGAGGGTGTCCGGTACATTGCAGTGTGTATATATGGGTCTTTTTCTAATTAAGTCCACCTGATTTCATTTCACACTAAGATTTTGGTTTGAACAGATACAGCAGTTTATTATTACACAGTCAGTCACACAGAACATAGTGCTGTACTCCATTTTGGCCTTTCAAAGCTGCTATAAAAAGAATACAAAACGATTTAAAAGCTGTAATCAAATCATTTATTCATAGTAACTTGCAACAATGGCCCTGGCACTATCTATAACTATACCATATGTCTAAAAGTATCCAGACATCCCCTTTACTTACTGAATTCTGGAGTGAAGTGTTCCCAGAAAAGTAGAGACAAAATCTCTATTAATATCATTGATTTCAAAAGAAATGTTGAATAAGCAGGTGTCTGCAGACTTTCGGACATACAGGTTTTACTTGTTTCCCAAGAGTTCTTGTACACTACAAATGAGTTGAAAAACAATATTTTGCAGTATATAAATTCTCTACCACTAATGCAAGAACATCAAGATGTTGGATAAGTCCTGAAGTATAACCAGTTAAAAAAGAAAGATAAAAAGATTCCCCTTCTGGCAAGGTACTCCACATTGGTCCTGCTGTACTTCTCAGAGTCTACACCCTATTCTATACATTCTGATGCTGTTTAGAAGCTGTGAAACGCTCTCTGAGAAACAACTCGACAGACATCAAACACACAACAAGATCTAAACAACAAATTAGTACATGAATTAAATTATACTTGAACCTTTCACTTAGATCCTGAATCAAAAACCATAAAGGGATTACACAGATGTCCAGCATATACCTCCCATCTCATTCAACTGACAACACTTACACTCTAAGCACGTTCAAACCTACATTACACAAAGGAAGACAGACAGAGGTACACACAGCATGTAAATGATCAGCCCCATACGTGGGATTGTCACTGCTTGGTTTAGTGCACCACATATGCTGACTTAATGTCTACTGTCTCTAAAGACCAACACACGGCTTCTGGCTGTTTTATGTGGTGTGTTTTGTATGTAAGAGACGAATGTGAGGGAAACTGACACATTTATATGCATATGTACACTACCATCAAAAGTTTGGAATCACTGTATCCAATGCTATAAAACCAGCTTGCTTGAAAATATTAGTATAAAAAATGGCTAAATTGTCACTAGTTGATTCCCAAAAACCTTACTGTAAAAGATATTACTGGATAAATAAAAAATAGTGTACAGATCGAGAGACCGACAGAATGAGAGAAAGAAGTGGTGTTGAAGGAGAGAGTGGCCTCAGTAGACCCAGGCCTGCTGGCGGGTTGGAAGCAGTTTATTCTTGGAGGTGGGGGGTGGCTTGGTGGGGCGTGGTGCCTGTGAGGGGGTGAGCGAGAGAGACTACGGTAGACGTCACGCTGACCCTGCGTGGGTGGCTTGGTTAGCACTGTGGGATTGGGGCTGGATGCGCTGCGGGCCGCACTGCCAGACTGCCGTGTCTAAAATAAAAATAAACCTCCATCCGAAAATGAAGGTTCCTACTTGCTCCAGTTTCCCTCATGGAGGGGAAGGTTCACAGTGTAACACGTGCTTCCATTGCATGATTTACCTGGCGCTAGGCCAGTGCAGCCAGACATTGTATGCTGTGTGCGCTATCAAATGCTACACCTTTCACACTTCACAAATGCTAGCAACATTCTTAAAAAATAACTAAACGGTTCTTGACTTGAAAATATATATATCACACACGGTTCAAGGAACAAACTTTGATTTGTGGACTTTACACTAGGTGGAGAATCTTTAAAAAGAAGGGATCTTCTCACTTGTATGTCTCAAAAAAATGGTAAACCATCCACTAAAAGGTTCTATGTTGAGAAGAGGTTCTTCTACGGTATCGCTCCAAGGAACTTTTTTTTTTTTTTTTTTGGACATCTTTGTTTTTAGGAGTGTGCAGCTAGTAAACATTTATATAAACCCTGTACACATGTGCGTGCTGCATTGGGTCAGCCGTCCCCTGCCTCCGGCTCTTTCTTCTTCTCTTTGACCTTGACTGAAGCCTTTTTGGACACCTTCGTTTTCTCTTTGCCTGGCTCCACTGCAGCCTCTTTGTCCTTGCTGGACTCTTTCTTCTCTTTCTTCGACTCTTTGGAGTCCTTGGTTGAGTCCTTCTTTAATTCTTTCTCCTTGGATGACTCTTTCGAGTCCTTTTTGCTCTCTTTCGACGAATCCTTCTCTTTCTTCTCTTTTGAAGATTCTGTGTAAAACACATAAAAAAAGAAAACAGAGCATTGAATGCAAACATTTTCCATAACTGATATACCGTCACTGTCTTAAGAAAACCTTCAGTGACCTTCAGTAGCACTTTACTAGAGTGCATCTTTCATAAGGCTACACAACACCTACAGAAGCCTTGCATAATAAAATAGAAATAAAACTATGCAAACATTTAGAAAGGCTAGTCTTAACATGCATCAGTTGTCATAGCACATATAAATGACATAAATTGGCAAATGGAAGCTTTATAACAACTAATGCCCATTGTAATAGGACAGTGGTGGCTCAGTGGGTAGCGTGCAAGGTTGTGGGTTGAAGCTGCCACCGTTGGGCCCTTGGGTAAGGCCCTTAATCCTCTTTGCTCAAAGAGGGCCGTAGCATAGCTGACTGATCTGACCCTGGCTTTCTTAGCTGGGATATGTGAAAATCTTGAGACCGGGACCCACACAATAACATCACAATAGCTTGTGGGCAGAAGTGTAAAGGACAACAGCAAGGTGAATTATTATTTCCACTTTATCCATTATCAGCTGAGGTCCGGCGGCTACATTTAGAGGTCGGAGATAACATTCAGGTGTGGAGTTTTACCACTGTAGACAGACAAATAAAAAGTGTTAGGCAGACAAGAATATATATGTATATAGCTGTGACCTGTCAAGACAGGACACAGGACATAGCCAGTATTAACATTTTCAGGAATTTGTTACAGTAGCTCTTCTGTGGATTTAGACTAGTGGAGCTAGCCTTCACTCCCCACATGCATTAATGAGCCTTCGGGTACTCAAGACCTTGTAGCTTGTTCACCAGTTGTCCTTCCTTGTAACACTTTAGGTATCCATCACTTACCACCGCATACAAGGAACACCCCACATAACCTGTCTGATGTTTTGGAGATGTACTGACCCAGTTGTCTAGAACATCACAGTTAGGTTTTTGTTAAGGTGTCTGAGATTCGTATGCTTGCCCATTTTTCCTGCTTCAGGGAAGATCCAACCCTTGACAGGAGTTATTAGTGTTATCACATGAGTGGTTTTGATGTTATGGCTGCTTGGTACACACAGAGAAAATAAACTTGGGCGCACACACGTTTAAAACTGTGAATACTACGCCAGTTGTCTGTCTAGGACTGCAGTAAGGCTGTGGCGTAATTAGGCCAGAATCCACTGCCAACGTCTGAGAATGAAAGGCTACAAATTTGACCCACTGAGCTTCTCCGTCTGTCTGTTTCTCTCTTGGTCATCCCAGCTCACTCCTTCTGGAGTCTAAGGGGGCAAAGGGGGTGTCTGAGCAAGAATGAGGCGCCAAGTGCACAGGTGGGAGGATTGAGGCTTGTCTCTGGGGGTTATGGGTTTTTTTGTTGGTGTGTGTGGGTCAGGGCTCATCAGTGCCAAAGGGGATAGAGTGGAATGATGCATCACTGTTTAGAATTTTAAGTTTATAATTATATATACTATATCATTGAAAGTACTGCTATCATTGAAAGTAATATATATCAACTTTCAATGATAGCAGTGGCAAAGCGATATCAACTGAAGAAAGCACGACCAACAACCATCAGTGTGCAAAGCCTGATATACAAAGTGGCGGTAACGCTTCACTGCAGTGTGACACAAACAAAACTAAATGAACCTAAAGCACCCGAGGTCCTGCGCAATTTCATCTCCTGCTGATAGTGAGTAACTAACAAGCCTCTGGCTAATGTCAGCCTGGAAATCATCATTTCAGTAAAGGTAAGAAGTGTAGTAAAATGTATGCCATTCTGAAGAAGAGGTTTGATAATAAAATGGTAAGGTTGCGGACTAAAGATGTTCAATCATCTCAGAGAGCATCCAATGTCCAATTTGTTTTAGGACTGTTTTAAAATGTATGCCTGCACATAAAAATTACCATTAGTATTTAATGAAGAAAAATAATGTGACACTGATGTTCCAGCAGTTTATGCAGATATGCCCCACACAGATTCAGCTAAGACTACTGGAAATATTGTTAGAATCTAGAAAACAGAAAAATTTAATATGTGTAATAAGAAGAATTTGAAAATAAGTAAACGATACAAGAGGCATAAATAAACAATTAAAACCTTTGTCTTATATTCAGTTCACTTTTTCAGCATTAATTGTAAGTGAAATAAATAAATCTTTTGGAATTTTCAATTTCAGATTTCCAATGCCATTATTTAAAAAAATATATTTGCAAAAGAGTAATTATCAGTTTATTAATCAAAAAAGTCCTTGGTAGATTAATTGATCATAAAGGCTATATTTTGCTGGAGATCTAGTTTCAATCCTGTTTATCCTACATATATAGTAAATGTTAGATGTGTCCAGAATAACAAATAGTGCTGTATGATTCTAAAATCATTGTTTAATGCTTTACATCATTAATAATTAAGTTATAATAAAATTAATTTCAAATCCTCAATGCTGAAGAGTAGACCCCAAACCCTGGGGCATATCATTTACAGTAGATCCCCCTCACTATCTGCTTTGTACGTCTTGTCATTTTTCAGAAGGTCACCAATTCATTATCTATTTCGCTGTTGTGGCAGAAATTCAGGCTATTATTTCTTAGTTAACCTTTTATGCTCAACTAGTGGTGCCAGAGTTGCACTCTGCAGACTAGCAGACAACCAGCACAGTTTTAGCAAAACTGAGAATTTGGGCTAAAATCAGTTTATTACTAAATAAAAATGAATAAAGCACATTACACTTATGTTAAGTAGTCTGCATATGATTGACAGACGTTTGTTGTGTGCTGTGACTGACGGAGAGTGACAACAGCACCTGACGCATAACAAAAGGAGTGTGCATGCTTAAACACACACACACACACACACACACACACTCAGATCCCTCTCAACAGCTGATGGGCTCAGTGATAAGGTGAGGACAGGGCCATCTAGTCCCGACGATCTCCATTGCTTATTAACATGCAAATAGAAAAGGCTTCATAAACCGATGCCGATGTTCTCCTAAAGGACAGTAAAATCTTGTGTGAGATGCGCTGCCAGAAATAACATACGCCATAAGTAAATCTGAGATTATTAAACAACTTTAGATGGTTTAAAGGAAGTGTGATGATTAATGCGTGAAGCTAATTGCTGTGGCATAAGCTTTCATTACATGTTAGTTAGAACAGTCTCTTAGCCAGAGAGCAAAATCCCAAGAAGCTTACTGGTCTTGGCTGATTAACTACATTTGGGGTAAGAAAAATGAGTACATTTGATTTTTAGCTGAACTGACATCTTACAGCAGTCCTGTTTGAAGTCATAACATAAATATGAAGGCCCCATTTGTATGCCCATAGAAAAAGAGAGAACCCAAGTCAGGGAAACCTCAAAGCTTGAACGAGTTCCCACACAGCTATTTAACCAAAGTGAGAGACAATGAGACATAAAGAAATAAATACAAAAGAGAGACTTGTGAAAAAGCCACATGGGCCAGCAAAGCAACAGGATTCGTGTGATCTGGGGGCAAATGCGTCTATAAAGCTGCAGTCTATATAAAAACAGAAGTGGTTTATTGTGTGTAAGAGCCCAGCTTCAGGAACTGTTTCCATTCCTGACTCAGCGAGAGAGCCAACACCAATCACCAACCACCCACACCCTCAGATCTTTTACAATTACACAATACACACTTAAGCACAGGACATGCATGAGCTGAATGAAAAACTCTCCTTCACACATTCAAACAAACTAGTACTGGACATTTACACCATGCTTATGTTCAGCCAGTGTTATTTCTTTTGGACGCTTGTGTAAAACCTAAATTAAAAACTAGGAGCATGGGAATGTGAAGATGTTTTATGCATGTGCACCGATCAGCCAAAACATTAAAACATTGTGTAGGCCCTTACTCATGCTGCCAAAGCAGCTCCCTGAACCATTAAGGCCTGGACTCCAAAAGACCTCTGAAGGTATCCTGTGAGTTAGAAGGGGAGGCCTCCATAGATCTCATCAGTAAGCATTGGACCCTGTCGCCAATTCACAGCTTGTCCTTCCTCTGAGCACTTTTAGTAGATATCGACCACTGCATAGTGGGAACACCTCACAAGACCGGTCTGATGTTTTGGAGATGTTCTGACCCAGTCGTCTAGATGTCATAGTTTGGTTCTTGTTAAATAAGCTAAGATTCTTATGTTTGCCCAATTTTTCCTGCTTCCAACATCAACATCACCTTCAAGAATTGACTGTTCACTTACTGCCAAACACGTAGAGCCTACCCCTTGAAACCAGGTCATCAATGTTATTTCTAAAAGGTGGATATTCAGAGTGTCGGGAGCATTGCTGGTCAAAATTAACTGCTAGTTATGAAAGGGTGGCTTAACTGCCTGTTTTTAAATTGTGAGAAAAAGGGAACAATTCAACAAGCAAAATTTATAAATATATAAATAAATGTTTGAGCGATGCATAGAAGAACCACTTTTACACCAGTTTTACAAACTTAACATACAATTCCAATGAGTCTAACAGAACTTTTTAGAGATTCTCTGTCAAATGTTTTTTTTTTTTCCTCTAAATCCTGAGATCCAAACCAAGGAGCACTGAGGAACTGTGATTTTAACAGTGTGGTTAATGATGGCTGTGCGAAAACAGATAAAGCAAAGAAAACAATACAACCTCCTGCAGACAAAAACTACAGGCCATGCAGACTAAACACACCTTCCAGCAAGAGTGTGTACCAGGCCACAGATAGAACACAGATGGCACACAGTCCTGTCCTGTGTCACCTCACACGCTCTGAATATGCTGCTGCTTCAAAGTGGCATCAGCCTGGTACAGAGGATTACGCGTGTGCGTCTCTTCTGCAGTGCAGTGATAGCTCCTCAGGCACCACGGGTACATGCAGAAAGGAGGGCAGCAGTAAACAGGCTGATAACAGCGTCCGAGGACAATGCGCATATTGCTGTTTCAAAGAGCCGATTTTCCGCTCGGCCGGGTGTGTGAGAGAGAGGGCCAAAGACCCCACTGGAGCTCAGAAGCCCATAGTCAAAACACACACACGAACACACAGAGCGCCTGCATGGCCCACCGGACTGCCTCCATGCGGGAGACTTCAGCGCTTTTCCCACTGTTTTATAAATACAGCAGCTCCGCTGGCCGGTGCGTGTGTGTGTGCTTCATAGCCACTGCGACCAGCTAAAAGTGGAAACCATGGGAATGGGTGCTATCCGCAGTGAAGAGGTGTCGTGGCTGTTCTAGCCTTTTAGAGTGACTGCATGTATGTGTGTGTGTGTGTGTGAGGTGGTATAGACAATACATAATAGGACAGAGTTGAAGAATCACAAATGTGAACAGATCCACTTCTTTCAGAGCAGTGTGAACACAAACACTTAAACTTTCATTCACTGTATGTACAAAAGTATCCAGACACTCATTTTAATGTGAGTGAGTTCACCCATTCCTGATACAGTCTACAAGTCCCTGTGCCCAATGTCATCTGTTAGCTAGAGTGTATAGTATAAAGCCCTGCAGCACTGGGCTGTAGAGCAGTGAAACTGACTTTAGACTCTAGAGTGCTGGAGCTCTAGTCAACACCTCTGGGATGGGTTTGAGGGGCATTTTTGTATAGCTAATCCTCCATTATCAGTACCTGATCATACAAATGCTCTCATGGCAGAATGCCATCAAATCCTCACAGAAATCTTCCTGAATCTACTGTAAGGTCTTTGCAAAAGAATAGGGTCTGTACCAACAGCAAAGGGAACACACTCTTGATTTAAAAGCAACTCTGGAGGAGCAGGTGTCTATAAACTGTTGGATGTGTAGTGTGTTTTTCTAAATTGGATACATATCCCACACCAGGCTATTTTACTAGGTCATTTATAGTTGTACAGTTTCCGGGTATCCACAATTCTGTGATCACTGCCCCAAACGGTGTACTTACAACATCTGGCTTGGGCTCGAACCCACGACCCTGAGATTCATTGAAGAATCGTATGCTCTACAGACTAAGCTAGCTCAGTAAAGACGTTCTTCTTTTCACATATCCCAGCATAGAAAGGACTGGCTCAGAACACAGGATCAAACATGACAAGGTACCTATAGAGCAAAGAGGGTTAAGTGCCTTGTTAAAGGGCCCACCAGTGGCAGCTTAGCAAACCTGGGTATCGAACCCACAACCCTGTGACCAATAGTAACTCAGCACTCAACACGGTGATCAAAAAGGATCTTATGCAGTCATATGCAAGCACTATACATCCATATTGGTCAACATGTCAGCAGTGGCTTTAGCTTGAAGCTAAAACGGGAGCATGTTGGAATAACCAATAATGTGATCCTAGCCCAAAAAAAACAGACTAGCTTGTACTGAGCACTTCTACAAAAAGAGCTGAAATACCGATTATGCTAAAGGCACTTGCACTTGAAAGGCAGGAAGCCCAGCTAGACTGTGTGTGTATGTATATATACACACGTGTGGGAGGGTCTGAGAATGTGAGGAGAGACCTTCCAGGAAACCATGTCAAAATCAAGCCACTTATCACATAGTGGGCAAATATGTAAGAGTCTTCTCACTGTGATTGTGTGTGTATGTGTGTTTATGTGTGGAACAAACACAGGCAATGGGCCTGGAGTGTGAAGAAGTAGAACAAACATCAATTAGCACTTTTTACTCCACGTATTTAGAGAGTCTGTTGTGTTATACACTCAGAGAGAAGAGCAAACACACTTCAGTCTTAATCTGTCTTTACACACTGATCTCTTCCCCTGAAACACCATAGACTGTCTACCAGTATACACTTCCCAATGATGCATGACTTCTGGGCAATGTGAGGGCATAGGAGTATAAAGCCCATTTAGGGTTCAGTACTGCTGAGATGTGGTGGGATTTAACCCGCCAATAAACAACAGCAAAGCATGCCGTAGTTTTATATTACTAACTGACACTATTTGGACAAAAGTATTGGGACACACTTTTAAATCAATAAATTCAGGTGTTTCACTCCGTGCCACTGCAACATGAGTGTATGAAAAAGAACCCCCCCCCATCTGCCTTTACACACATTAGTGAAAAGAATGGGTGGTTCTAAAGAGTCAGTTGGTGAAATTTCTTCCCTCCCAGATAATCCACCATCAACTGTGAGTGGCGTAATTGAAAAGTGGAAGCATTTAGGAACCACAGCAACTCATAAAGGTACAGGGTCACTGAGCAATGAGGAGCATAGTGCTTAAAAGTCACCAGCGTTCTTCTCACTCAATAACTGTGGAACTCCAGACCTCCTCTGGCAGTAACATTATAACAAAAACTTCATGCCATGGGTTTTCCTAAGCTCGAGTGGAAATGAGAGGAACGTGGCAGAGTGTTTTGAACGTCTGAAGAGCCGATGACTGTAATACAGCAGTTTGGGACATTGGCTGCAACAGTACATGCAATAGATACAGTAATGAGTCTGCTGCGTGTAACTGCAGTAGAGTGGTAGTAAGGGACTAATGTGTCAAATCAGTCACTGGTCTGAGTCATCCATGTCTGGGACTTCTCAAAACACGCTACCTCTGCTTCGCATTCAGCAATGTGCTCCAACATGGCAACTAAATAAAAGTGGACACGCAAGAACACACACACGTTTTTCAAAGAGCACGAAATTCTCATGACGAGATGCTAGAAACACACCATTCAGAAACAATGGATGCTTGTTGACTTTCCAATGTTCGAGGCCAATAATGCTTAAGGAAAAAAGGTGCACACTCAGGAAGAGAAAATGACCGTGATATGACCACTAGAGACCCGAGAAAGAGGGTGGAATAAGCAAGAAATTCTAAATGCTTGGAAACATGGCTGGCAAGAAGAACGACATGACCAGCGAGGCCAGCGCTTCAGAGCCATGTTCAGCTTTTACAAATTCTCTTGTGAGTTTAGCTAGCAATAGACATTTTCCCATCTTTTAAACAGAAGAATAGATGAATGCTGCAGTTACTGTGATATGATTATTATATTACAACAATCAGATCAGTCATAACATTAGTTAGTACATACACAGAAGTGACCGGTGACATGAAAAGCATTGATTATCTTCATCTACAGTGGGTCCTGTCAAGGGTGGAAATATCAGGCAGCAAGTGAACAGTCAGTTCTTGAAGGTGACGTGTTGAATCAGGTAAAATGGTCAAGCGTGAATCTAAAACAATTTGACAAGAACCAAACCGTCAGGGCTAGACATCTCCAAAACATCAGGCAGGTCGTGTGGGGTGTTTCCGGTATGCAGTGGTCAGTTCCTACCAAAAGTGCTTCAAGAAAGGACAACCAGTGAACCAGCGACAGGGTCATAGGTGGCCAAAGCTCGCTGATGCTCATTGAGGCCCAATTCAGAACTTAACTTAATTCAGGACTTAAACGTACAGGATCTCCTGCTGATGTCTTTATTCCAGATACCACAGGACACCTTCATATGTCTTGTGGAGTCTGTGCTTATATAACACTGTATATAACGATACAGCTATTGTTTAATGCAATCTACAAGACGGGCTTTGTGAGTTTAGAATACTATATTAGTCCTACTTCCAACGAAGCTGCTTAAAAAGCAAAAAGAAGTTCTTGAACAGGAATCCAAACTGTCCTCAAATTCAAGAGAGAGCTCTAGAGGAACCCATGATAGGCAGGAACTGGATGAAGCACATTTAGAAGTTCCAACTGCTTGTTTACACCATTTCTGTTTGTAAACGGCAAGACAGATCTCCATATATTGACCCATAAAGTGAGAAGAAACGGAAGAATCTCTTAAGCTCTTGAGGCATCTGTAGAGAATAGTTTCCAACAGGAAATGCTTGCATGCAGTGAAGTTAAGGAAAACAACAACAACAACAAAAAAATTCCAGTGTGGCTTTTAAGAGTTTAGGATGTTTAACATGACCTGGGTTTTCTTCACTGATCTTCTTAAGTCTTGTTGCACACTGCAAGCTTGACATTCAGCAGAACGGAACATCACAACTTCTGGCACAAGATCGAGCAGGTTGTTATGGGTGACCGAGTGAATGTCCGCTCGCTGACCGTCATTTGCGTCTACAGAGCCATTCAGGAACAATTCCCAGTTTTATTGGTCACTTTGCCGGATGCACTTGTTGATCAAATGGGCGGGACTGAGGGTGACTTCTCGGCAGATAGTAGCTTATGACAGCCAAACCAGACGGGTTGTGGTTTGCGTATTTGGGCAGACTTGGGGGTGGACAGGATGGAGGGAAGGAGGAAATGGGTGAGTGAGACAGAGAAAGAGAGAGAGCGAGAGAGAGAGCGAGCATGGCTGAGCTGCTTTGCTGACTTGGTTTTTTAATACTATTCCTGAACATGGAATGCGGGCACGGGGGCAGAGGAAGCCAACCATGCTGATCTGTTCACATAACTCATAAAGAAGCTTCTTAGCACTGAGTAATTAACTCGAGGAGAGACTTTAGCACACAAGCACACACACCTGCGAGACGTGTGTTTACACAAACAACTGGACTAAAGAGATGCATAAAAAGATGTGTACTATGGAGTTTGGCACTTTGGCACACTGAGCTCTTCTGTTAAGAGCTGGCAGAAGGAAATCTGACTTTCTACTGCCAGAAGTAGGACAACCTTAGAGGACATACCGAATTCACGCAACCTGTAATCCACAACTCTGACAGTCTGAATTTGGCCTCCGATTGGCCAGAGAATCGGAATCCATAAAAAAATGCCCTCCCGTGCGTTCATTCTCTGTGCTCTGAACGTTGATGCAACAGTTAGCTCTAATTCCACTAGTTCATCTAACCAGTAAGTAAAACACACCAGTCATACCGGCCACACACTTGCTCGTTGAATCTCTGTGTGCTAAGGACTAGTCAAGATGTCTGTGTCAGCAATGGGTGCAATTTATAAGAAAAAAAAAAGTAGCTGAATGTTTTCATTAGAAGGGGTGTCCACAAACATTTGGACATATAGTGTATTTTATATAAGGTAAAAGGTGCACATATTTGTCATTGTACAGTGTACACTGTATATTTGTTCAATATTTGCTCATTCATATTAGAATTAATAGAAACAATATTCTTACATTGTGTTCATCATTAGAACTTCTCCAGAGTTCTCCTCATGGAGTCTAGTATTCTCTAGTTCTCCTCAGATCAACTCCTGGTTTGGTGGTAAATCAGGTGAGCTGCTGCTGCTGCTGCTGCTGCTGCTGCTGATGATGATGATGATGGAGTTGAACACATCCTCCACACTGTGCTGGCTGGACTGGGGGGCGTCCAGGAGAAACCTGGAGGAACCGAGCTCTGTTCTTCAGACTAGTTCACCGACAAGATCTCACTACTTTCTTCAGAATGAGAAGCTCTTTCATTTTTACTGGATTTATATTCACCTGCATCTGTTCTGATGAGATCTGGAGGTTCTACTGTAAAACCCCTCTTATTGCTGAGAGACGGGGTTAAGAATATTGTGCTAGGGGGCCTCAACATCTGCACTGTATGTCCAACTTATAAAGAGCTGTTACTGGATAAGTCATTTGTAGGCGTAGATTACTTACTTAATTATTGTTGCAACAACCTTCATATCAGAGAAAATGAGGGCGAGAGGGAACGGGAGAGAAGCTGCTAGCTGAAAGGAAGCCTAGCGCTGGGGAGCTCAGGAGGGTGTGGTGCAAGTGTGATCATTCCCGTGGTCAGTGGAGATATTTTCTCTCTTCTTGTCTACGCCCTGGTACAAAACTTCTCTCCTTCACACACTCACTCTTGCGCACACACACACACACATATATATAAAATTCCAGTTCTGCCTACTCTCATACAACTTGCAAAGTCTGCATTCTACCCACACAGAGCTGAACCACATCTAAGAGAAGCGATTCAAGTGGTAGGCCTCATGCGCGTACACACATGCAAAATCCTAAGTGTGTATTCGCACAAGAACACACACACACATCCACTTTGAGACGCACTTAAAAGCACAATTTGGATTTGAGTACACACACAAACAAATGATAAAGATACCACACACACACTCATACACAAACATACAAGGCCCAAACACACATGCTGGATTTCTGCAGTGCTAAGCTGAGGCGGTGTGTCTCTGGTGAGCCACTAGCTTCCTTTGTTGCGGCGGCGGAGGCAACGTGTATGAAAAACGCTGCAGGAATCTAAATGGGTTTTACCACTTCGCTGCTCCACACTGGCACCCACGACCCCTCTCAACCACCGAGCCGCCGGTTTCACAGAAATCTAACCGCCAGCACACACGAGACCAAAATATGCATATGCCTGTGTTTACAAAAACATCATTTTCACCCCCTTGGTCTCATTCCTGCACATATTTCAGCCCCCCTCCCCAAAGAAACCTCAAACAGGTGCTGCGAGTGGAATCGGGACATCCACAGACTATTTTAATCATTTCTTAAATTGAGTCTGTTCGCTGAGGCTTTTTCTTCAGGGCTCTGGTTTCCTCTGTGCTTTGGCTGCGATTGTGGCTAGTCACTGTAGGCCATGTTGACCTCACACGGTCAGTGTGTGTTCTAATGCCGCCCTGCTTTCTTCTGGCCCAGAGGACGTAGAAAAAAGGGTGGTTCCACTAGTTCTGCTCTTTCCTGGGTGTTATTCAATACAGGCCATACAGCCTTCTGCCATGTTAAACCTAGTCCATTCAGAATTATTCATAACTTTTTTTAATGCTAAGCATTTTCTGATTTGTATTCTACACTGTAGAGAATGTTAAATCACCTGGTTAAATCACAGGCCTTTTTCAAGCATTATTAACTCCTGTTATGAGTCAATAGATGCACTATATATCCAAATGTTTGTGGACACCCCTTCTAATGAATGCATTCAGCTACTTTAAGTTGCATCCTTTAAAGTATGTCCCACACACAGCTTGTCTAGTCCCCGTAGAGAGGTACGCTCAATAGAATAGAACACTCTGGAGCAGATAAATAAGCATGAACCTATTGGCACCATGGCAATAGGCAAGATGGCTATAAAGCCTCCAGTATTGGAGCTGTGGAGTAGTGGAAGAAGTGTGTGTTCACAGGAATGATGGATGGTGGATGAGTTGGGGATGAGGTGGGGTATAGATCATCATCATTCAACTTCCTGACCTCAATAGCAACATTTTATAGCAACATATAGTGTAGGTGTCTTGGGGCTAAACTGTCTTTTAATTAATCCATGGATGCAAGAAACACCTGGAAGTCAAGAGTCCTGAAAGCCAAGTAGTGTCTTATTCTGACCCGATTAAAACCGGTGACTCATTTAAATACGTTACATTTTCACATGTTCCCTTTTTTTTTTTCATTATGCCCTTTCCCATAGTCCCCCTTTATTCCTCACAATGGAACACCCCAGTGTTAGCTTCAATAACTGCCATGAGCACTTCATAAAGTACAGATATCATCACTTGACCAATTTCCAAGTGCTGAGAAAGCTAAGAAAATGTCCTTTTTTTCTGTCCAGACGGCAGATTTCTGTTTTTGGTCATGGCTGCTACAGCAGTCCGTCGCTTTGCCTCTGCCAAAGACACGTTATAAACCACACGGCCCTCTTAAACGAGAGCGAGAGGGAAAAAGGGCAGGAAATATTTCAATCGAGGACGGAAACAAAAGGGACTTTATGCAGGGAGAGGCCAGAGGAACTGATCTACTCCCCAACGATGGCCTAAATCACACAGCGGCTCAAGTCCTGATGGAAGACTCCCAGCGTTCGCTGCCTTCTTTCTTCCCTTAGATTCTATGCTGTTTAGCTTCCCTACATTCAAAGCTCATAGCTGCTCTCTTTGTGCAGGAACTTGCTGAAGGGTAGCAGTCCCTGTTATAGGATTAACCCAGCAAGCTGCAAGCTGAGACTCCCAACCCCAAGGATCGTACCTTTAGGCATCCTTATTCTGCTGAGTTATACACCATCCAGGCTAGCCTGAATAGGGGAACGACACTATGTTCAAATATTTGTGGACACCCATTCTAATGAAGGCCTTCAGCTACTTTAAAGCTGCACCCATCGTGTGCATTTTCACATCTGTGTCAGCAAACGCACACAGCTTGTCTACTCGGAATAGAATAGGAGACTCTGGAGCAAATAAACTAAATGAACTTATCAGCAGCATGCCTAATGCCAGTCGTAGACTAGAGGGGTAAAAAAAAAACCTGCAAGCATTGTGGAGCTGTGGAATGGGCTGTGCTCCAGTACCTTTGGGATGAGTTGGAGAGTTAGGGATGATGAGGTGAGGTGGTGATTATTCAACATCCTGACCTCACCAACGTTCATGTTGCTGAACGCAATCAGATCCTCACACAATCTAGTATAAAGCCTTCTTCCCTGGACAGCAGAAACCCTTACTCCAGCAAAAGCAGAATTAACACTTTTTTTAAAATAGCCTTGATGTCAGCAGACGCAATGAACGAGCAGGTGTCCTAAAACTTTTGTCAATATAGCGTATTTACCAAGCCAACACCAGGCCATAGCAGAACTGACAAAAGTTATGAACAACTTCTAGCAGTCAGCTTAACTGAAACGTAGGTCAAGTGGACACTACACAGCCTTCCGATCCTAGTCCTAACTTTACGACGGGTTCCATGACAAAGACCACTTGACCCTACATAACTAGATGACCTCCTTTGAAAATGGAGCTTAAGCAACTTGCTGTTGTATTTGTTTCTGCACTCATCTGGCAGAATCTCGACATACCTTCTGATTCTCAGCCTGGCTGTGATCATTTCTGGACTTAAAGATAGCATTTGTCTTCTTGCCACAGCTCTATAAGCCTGCCCTCTGTTTCCTGGCTCCAAAGCATGAGAAAAGCTTTTGCTTTTGTTGCTCCCACCTTGCCCCACCAGAGTTTCCTCTTGCTTTCAAAGTACCATTAGTTTTCATGTTGGGCCATCTGCTGAAGATCGCAGTCCAGTGTTTTCGCTAGGATTTTTCCAGCAGCGGTGGCGCCGCTCCACCCGCCACACCCCCCCCCTCCCTCTTGGAAGATGAATGTGAATAGGTAATAAAATGATGGGAATATGAACTACAGTGACACTGGACTGCTAAACAAACAACAATTTGAACCATTTATCAATATGGCATCTTTCCCCCACTGTAAACTGTCCGTTTTCCAGCTGAATACAGAGATGGCTGAAGTAGCTAGCCTGGCCTTAGCATTCATTTGTTTACCAACGGACTGGCTGCCATTCTCTGTGTAAAGTTCTGTGTCTCCGTATGGCATCATCACATGCCTCCACTTCCTGTACCCATCGTTTCAAATGAAAATGAAAACTCTGCAGAGTTTTAGACTCTTAACTATATGTAGAAACACTGGATAACATCAGAAGGTTCAGTCAGAGAGGAGCTCTGCTTCGGTCTCTTTGATAAGACGACACACAGGGTTTAGATACTTCCTCTGCAGTGAGGGTGTGTGTGTGTGTGTGTGTGTGTGTGTGTGTGTGTGTGTGTGTGTGTGTGCGCACACGTACAGACATGCTCATTATGCCATCTATCATCCCGGTTTGATCAAATCCCCTTGTAGACACGAGTAAGGCTGTCACTGGCCTAGACAGACAGACGACAACGGCCCCCCACCGCTCACACACACACACACACACACACACACACACACACAAATATATATGTGTGTGTGTGTGTGTCTTAGAGCTAGCAACGGGTGCTAAGGAGATGAGAGGGGAGATTCCGTAGTGGATCATGTGGCCGTGAAAAGGCAGGAATGTCCAGTTCAAAGCACAGCATAGTCCTCCCCGCCCTGCAGGAGCAGAATGACCATTCTATTGACCTCTACTGCACAGAGTGAGCGCGAGAGAGAGAGATTAGTACTGAGAGAGAGAGAGAGAGAGAGAGAGAGAGAGAGAGAGAGAGAGAGATTAGTACTGAGAGAGAGAGAGAGAGAGAGAGAGAGAGAGAGAGAGAGAGAGAGAGACGGAGGCAGAGGGTCAAGCACACTGTGTGCTGGGACCTGCCTGATCGATAAAACAGGCCAACATGGATTGCTGAAATTTGCCTTGATTAATTAGCAACATTTCTAAGTGGCTGGTTATAATTTAATATTTAATATACATTTATTAGTAAATAAAGTTAGTGGAGTTTGATCTAGTAAGAGCTCATTTGTGAGGATAAGCAGTGCATACAAAATATTCACCACCTGGGATGTTTCCCCTATTTCTTTAATAGAATCATGGTCAATATAATTAGGCTTTTTTTTGTCATTACAAGAAATGTAATAATAATAATAGTAATAATAATAATAATGTAAAATATGTGACTGCATAAATATTTCACTTTTAATCTGAATGACCTCATTCAACAGAGGTGGTCAGTGCTAGTATCCTCACAATAGACCATTATCACACTTCCATGTTCATTAATGCAGAAGCGTAAATAGTAGCATTAAACAGCTTCCGGTCGTGTTGTAATAAAGAGGCTGCTGCCCTTTCCTAAATACACCCATAATTCACCCAAACCCACTGACCAGACCGATTTTTACTGGCTGATATTCTGCTAACACAGTATGAACATCTCTCAGGTCCTAATGTGTGCATGTGTGACTACAGGACCAGCTGTTACACCACAACTCTGTTTGCATATGATGCAGACACACTGAGGACCAGTTAGCTGTCCAGTGCCATGTCTGTTTCTCACACTAATACAACAGTGCACAGCCCATAAGCGCCTAAATGGAAGTTTCTGGCTTGATTTTTGCATTGGGGATCCATAAGCAGAGTTCTTAAATTGTGTGTGTGTGTGTGAACAGCAAAGGTTGCTCAATAATGTCTGTCTGTGACTTTCTGCCACAGGCTATTAATGTTACCAGAGCATGAATTCTCACAAAAACAGATTCATTATTGTGTGTGTGTGTGTGTGTGTGTGTGTGTGTTCAGGTGGAATCGCTGACCACACATAACCATCGCTTCAGAAACCCACCGCGGACACATTTCCCTTCTTTCCCCTCCGAACAGTGCTTTTCTTCATGCCCGTGGAATCCCACTTATTCAGAATGACCAAAATTATTTGTGACTAATTGTTAACAAATGGTCAGAACCCCGAGGTGGAGGGGGCGTTTTGGGCCGAAGCTAGATACATAAGCTTTTTGAAAAGGGGAAAAAAAAAATCTGGAAGACATCCATCTTGTGCTCCGTTAATTAGCTTTGCAAATGGGCCAGAATGTGGCCTGGCTGTGTTCTGGTGTTATTCTGACTCCCTGAGTGGTGTTACCACTGTGTTCATGCACTTTCCTCTACTAATACACCCCCCCCCCCCCCCCCCCCCCCCCACCACCACCACACACACACACACACACACACACATTCTGCACACGGATATTCAGATATTTATATTGTTTATATAGTTCATATTTCTTAAAGTTTTGTTTTTTAACTGACTGAAAAGATATATTATAATAATTTGTATTCAAGATGTGTGTTGATGTTTAGTACTCCTGTCCAAATCTATCCAGTAATTTATCCAAACTCAAAATTAAATATTAAAATAATTTGAGATTCTGGATTTCTGATTTTTATTTTCTCTATCAAAAGTTAAACATTACTGTAAAATAGAAATACAATTTACTCAAAGTAATTTAGATCATTTCTATTGGTTGATTCATCACTTATTTACTCAATGTACAGAAGCAGCTACAGAGTTCAACCATGGTGAGAACTAAAACGGCCAAAAATTGGAGATACGTGGTTTTCATTGGACAGCAGCAACTTTTTGAATGACATTATTTTAACTATATTCAAAGCTTTTATACGCACTACTACCAGTTTTTAAAATAATAACAATAAAATATTTACATATACACCGATTAGCCATAACATTACCATCACCTGCCTGATATTGGGCTGCAACAACAACCGATCTGAGCTTTCGAGGTATGGACTCCACAAGACCTCTGAAAGAGTCCTGCAGTGGGACCTGACACCAAGACCAACGTTAGCAGCAGATTCTTAGATGTCCATGACCCTGTCGCTGGTTTACAGGTGGTTCTTGTTTTTGGACCAGTGTTTGTCCAAGTGGTTCTGACCACTGCATACGGGAACCCCCAACCAGACCTGCCTGATGTTTTGGAGATGTTCAGACTCTTACGCTTGCCCATTTTTCCTGCTTCCAACATGTCCATCACCTGTAAGGACTGACTGATCACTTGCTACCTAATCTGTAGATCCCACCATAAGCAATGTTTTTCACCTGGTACTAATGTTATGGCTGATGGCTGTATATGTACATTTTAAGACGCTTTCTCAGTCAAAAAGCAAAACCAAAAATAATATTACTATATAAATATCCACACCCATCCCTGTTACTAGATGGCAAGAGTCTGTAATATCCAGTCAGCTAGAACGCTCGCACACACACACCCCCACACACACACTCGCACATTACCCAATAGGTCGTGGCAGCTGATGGTTTCATTGGACCATGAAGGGAATTGCAAACTCAAGATCTTCTGAGCCCAAATAATCTCACTGCTTAATTTTCATTTCTGTAGAACTTCACAGTTTATCTTGACTTGACAGGTGCAAGCACACACACACACACACACACACACACACACACACACACACACACACACACACAGACTGACACAATGAAGCAGGGTGAATGAGAGTTTAGTCAAGAGTGAAGCACCAGAGTGTCTGTATGTTTAAACACACAGGACGGTCGTGACGTGTGTGTGTGTGTGTGTGTGTGTGTGTGTGTGTGTGTGTGCACGCAGCTGTGTCTGCGGTGTGTGATCTATGGTTACAGAAGAACAGAGAGTGCTTTATGCGTCTCTGCGCCGCTGTAATACCACAGAATAACGGAAAGAATCCGCCTGTGTAGGGGTCACGGGGTCACACACTGCCCTTTATTGATCTGTCAGCTATGGCAGGGGGATCATGCAAAATTTGATCTTATTCCAGGGAAGATTGAAAAGATACACACATCCTTAAGAGGTGAAATCGTGCCTGAAAGACATATGTAAAGTCAAATAAAGCCCAGCAACGCTTTTTGTTTTTGAGCTGAACTGGCCTAAGTGTATTTAGCTCTATGAAGCTCTGGAAAGTCCAACTTTTCCAAAACAGTTTTGTTTCAAGTCAACTGGAACCCACCGAAATTGTGTCCAAATCTGACTGTAGCCCAACAGAATTTCATCTGTAACCGTTTGAAGCCTGACAAAATGATCCAAACCTGACTGTGAGCTGAATTCAGAATTCAGTCTGAACCTGACCTTAACCCAACAGAATTCACCTGACCTTAACCCAACAGAATTCACCTGACCTTAACCCAACAAACTTCACCTGACCTTAACCCAACAGAATTCAGTCTGAACCTGACCTTAACCCAACAGAATTCAGTCTGAACCTGACCTTAACCCAACAGAATTCAGTCTGAACCTGACCTTAACCCAACAGAATTCATCTGACCTTAACCCAACAAACTTCACCTGACCTTAACCCAACAGAATTCAGTCTGAACCTGACCTTAACCCAGCATAATTCATCTGACCTTAACCCTAACCACCTGACCTTAACCCAACAAACTTCACCTGACCTTAACCCAACAGAATTCAGTCTGAACCTGACCTTAACCCAGCATAATTCATCTGACCTTAACCCTAACCACCTGACCTTAACCCAAAAAAATTCATCTGACCTTAACCCAGCATAAATTATCTGACCTTAACCCTAACCACCTGACCTTAACCCAAAAAAATTCACCTGACCTTAACCCAACAAATGTCTGTAACCTTACAGAATTACTTAGCCCAACAAAATCTGTACCCAACCACGATCCACTGACCACCAGGCAGAGACCAACAACATGTCTGACTCCAGCGTGTCAGATAAACATGTTCAGGGTAAAAGAAGTGATTGGGATTGAAGTAGAGAGACGAGTTAAACAGGGATAAACGCAGCTGTTAAATCTCACCTCACTGGTTCTGAATATACGGCAGTAATCATCAGGGTACAGTGGAAAGAATGCCTCAAGTGGGCACCTGCCACAGGTAACGGTGTGTTCCCTGATGAAACACAGCCATTCTAAAAACACATACTAACCAGGTGAATCATCGGAATAACGCTCATGATGACAAAATGACCTGTGATTCCATACTGCGGAAGAGTGATGCCAAATTGTCCAGCACTGTGTACACACACACACACACGCACACAGCTCCATCTCTTGTGCCACACCCTCTGAGATTCCACCCAGCATGTCTGTTTGCCTGCGTTGCTAGCGAGCAAAAACCTCTGTTTATTTGATTGGCCTCTTAGCGGTGCTCATGCAACTTCAACCCAGTGCTGTATTGTTTTAACATTTCCTGAACATCTGAGAACATCTACACATGTCTGCTGTACTATATATAGATACAGCACATGGACAAAAATATTGGGACACCTGCCTCATCCATAGTTACTTCTGAAATTAAGGGGCTTTGATTTACAATCAGCGACAAGAGCGTTGGTGAGGTCAGGATGTTGGATGATTATCACCACCCCAACTCCATCTATCGTTCCAAAGAACACATGTACTGTAGTTCCACTGCTCCACAGCTCACTGTTGCTGGGGGTCTTTATACCCCTCTAGCCCAAGCCTGGCATTAGGCAGCATGGTGCCAATAGGTTGATGTTCATCTGCTCCAGAGAGTCCTATTCTATTGGCAGTACTTCTCTACAGGGACTAGACAAGCATTTATGTGCATTTATGTGTCGGCAATGGGTTCAACCTGAAGTAGCTGAATGCATTCATTAAAAGGAGTGTCCACATATTTAATTATGTAATATACAGTATATATCTATATTTAATAATAGTCACATACCTTTTCAAAAAACACACACACGCACACACACACACACACACACACACACACAGAACTGGTGTAGGGTAGTGGTGGGAAAGTGTGAGAGACAGATTAATCACTGCAGGGAGTATTAACTAATGCCAACAGCCAGAGTTCCTTTGGTTTAGATTGATGGTGCTGTGTTATTCTGACAGACCACACACACATGGCCGAGAAGGCGTTTCCACAGCAACGATAAAACTGCACACGTGTATACACACACACACACACACACTGTTCTCCACAGCTCACAGCACTGTGCCTCTCCTGGTCATTTCTAACAGAAATCTTGGGTTCATGGGTTCCACCACACCTGGGATGTTCTCAGGTTCTTTCAGTGTGGAGACTGACCATTACTTCAGTATGTGTAGTCTGCAGTAAAGGCTGATAAGCAGTGTTTACCTCCACCAGCTAAACAAAATGTGTATGTGTACACTACCAGTCAAAAGTTTGAGAACACCCCCAATGTTTTCAGTAGTCCGCTGACAGTGCTGCATGGCCCAGGCAAGCCTGCTTTTCTCATTTTACCATCTTAGCTATGACTTTCTAACTGCCACGTGCAGAGTTGAGAAACTACTGCGGTACAGAGTGAGGTCTGTTCCAACACTGTTCCAACACGCTTTTATACAGATGGAGGGGTTTGTATGTATTCAGCAAAGGTTTGGACATCTGATTTAGGCCTGTGTTTTGGGAAGAACCTGGTAATACGATACGCATCATGATACAGGGGTTATGATTCAATATATTGTAATACTAAAGACAAAATGACATTAAATAAATTTTTGGAAAACTGTCAAAGTATAAAACACATCATCATCTGCATAAAATCTAAGTAAAAAAAACTTTATTCCTTATCCAATCAGAACAGTGGGATGAAGACACTATATAACACTAGATGGAAAACTCTCTCGCGATCAAGGTGAGCCGCTGCCTTTAAAAATACCAAGTTGAGTCACACAGTGAGAAAAAAAAGAAACATTTGTCACATCTGTATCAAATTCAATTATGAGATGATTAGAGATTCCCTCATTTACTGAACTTGAACTGCTTAAATGTCAGTGCAAACAGAAAACAATTGGGGTGTTCTAAAACTTTTGACCATTAGTGTGCTGTAAAGCATTGTCTCTTGGTGGATTTTGGCACTATGCAGTAGCAGTGATGTGTGGGAAATGCTGTTAATCTCTGCAGAAGGGAGACTGAAGAGCACTGAAGGACTGATCAGAGACTAATAGTGCACAAGTAACAGTACTAGGCCCTACGCCAATCTAATCAGAGAGAGAGAGAGAGAGCGAGAGAGAGGGCGTGAGCGCGAGAGATGGATACAACTTATGTTGTATGTATTAATTCTCACACACACACACACACACACACACACACACCTGCCTTCTGCATAACACACACGCCCTCAGCAGTTAGTTTAAACCAATGGATAACGTGCTGTCACCATGGCGATGGCTGAAATTAGTGCCAGACGGCATATATACATACACACAAACATGAACACACATATACACTCATGTATTTATTAGACAACTTCCAACTAGGCTAGAACTACACACACACACACACACACACAGATGTACTCACCGGAGTATGTGATTGGAGCAGAGTGTCAGTAATTTCCGCTCTCTGCTCAAAGGGTTCTGTAATCATCCCACTCCCACTAAACTCCGGGTTTATTTCCCGCTCCCCGCTCCCCCTTCACTAGCACGTGAACTTCCCGCTCCACGCCTGCTCCATGTTCTTCATCCTCGCTTTCACACGCTAAAACGTGAATTGGCTACATTGCCTCTAAATTCCTCAATGAATCGACCAATAGAAATGCTCCAAAATGACCTGATTTTAAAATCTTTTTGCATTGACTTCCATTAAAAGTGTAGAATGTCATTTCTTCTCCTGTTAAGGTTTGCATTTTGGAAGTCCTGGTCTTTGTCTAAGTGCTCTCCAGGTGTTCTCTTATGACAGAAAGACCTTCTTGCACAACTCCCATGAAAACCAAGCTTGTTTAGTTTCTTTCTGATGTGGCAAGAGCTTCCTGTAGGTGCCATGATGGCATTTAGGATTGTTGAAGGCGACTTCTTTACTCATCTTGTGCTCTGCTCTTGGGCAGAACCGGCTAGGACGGCCTGACTCGGTCATGTTGGCTGCTGTTTTAAATGTTCTCCATCTGTAAATGATTTAGTGAGAACGGCTGATTTCTAATGGTTCTGAGATCTTTTTGAAACCTCTTCCCAGACTCACCTGCATCTCCAACCTTATTTCTGAAGGCCTCAGAGAGCTCTTTGCATCTGGCCATGGTGATCTTCACCACTCACTTCAACCATCGAGGGCAAACCAAACTAAACATCTGAGGTTTGAATTAGACAGACTCCTCCAGATTCCTCTCCTACCATGTTCTGATCATCTGCAGCTGATGTTCTGGACCCGATTCTAAATCTACACATTTGAAGTATTAATAACTGTATAATAACTGTAAGTATTAATAAACATTGCATTTCTAGTATAGAGTATATTTAGTATACTATAGCCATAACATTAACACTATCTGTCTAATATTGAGTAGGTGTGTCTTGTGCCACCACAACAGATGACATGAGCATTCGAGGAATGGACTCCACAAGACCTCTGAAAGTGTCCTGTGGTATCTGGCATAAAGTCCTAATGTTAGCAGCAGGTCCTTAAAGTCCTGTAAGTTATGAGGTGGGACCTTTCATGAGCGTCAGTGTGCACTTAAGGATGTCTATAACTATGTCTCCATATTTGGAGCGTGGGCTAGGTGGGTTCCAGGTGGGCATGGGCTCGGAGTGGGTTTGTACATGTGTTACCCTTTTCCAGCCCAACCTAATCTCACATGTGCCCCATGTGCACATGTGTACAACCCAGATGGGGCCCATGTTTAAGCCCTCCTGGTCCCATCATTGCCCATGGTGGGACCCTGGTGGGCATCCAAATGTGGGGCCAACATGGTTTCCCAGTTGGGATGACCGTACAGGCCCCACACAGGCATGTCATCTGGGGTATGAAAGGTCAGCACATGCCATCCATAACAATCATTCTCTTTGTAAAACATCCATCCACAGTCAAAATTACGCTGCTACAGTCCCCTCTCCACTCCCTCCCCACACTCTGATAATCACTTCGGAGAGAACTCCAGTGGGCGTCAGGATGTCAAAGTGGAACAAGACAAATAAAAGACTTGCTGCACTGGCACAACACAGGCTAATTTCATTGGGTGTCACTTTAAGATCTCAGCGTAAACAAGAAAAATGAGGATCACAGCTCTGAGACACACACACACACACACACACACATACACACACACACAGACTCAACCAAAAGAAGCCAAAGAGGACTTGTAAGTGAAGGCGTAATTAAAAACTCCTCTGCGCAGCGCTGGTTTCCGGCTGTAAATCTCCCAGCGCTTTCTTGTGGAAGACTACATTCCGCACAGAGTCTGGTGACAGACAGTCGTAGCCAAACAATTCATCCTAATCTGCGGCGGGCTGCAGCGAGCCGGCTCGGGCGTCTGAGAGAGAGAGGGAGCGTCCCGCTCGCCCCGAACGCCCTAATTGCACGGTAATTTGTTTGGCATTCTGCAGCTTTGCGGTCAGCCTGTTCGCCAGTGAGTGTGGGCCGCATCCACCCCAGAGCAGTCATTTTCTGCTGCGCTTCTTCTACACTTGGTACTAAAATCGTTCTCTCAAACACATGTATGCGTACGTAAAAAAAAAAAATCCCAAGCAAAAACATGTAGTGTAGGCAAGCACAGGCATTTCCTCTTACAGAGGCGGAGCTTGTGCAACTGTAGTACTGCTCACGGCCCTCGTTTAGATGATTCCAAAATTTTATATCCACACCTCCACTCAGTCATCTCAGTAATCCCAAGTAATCCTTCATTTCTTTCTAAGCAGTGCAAGATAAACAGCAGGCTGGATTTATGACCGGACTGGCAGGCCATTACACAGCGGCATTCCATTCCAGTCATTCCGTTAACTTAATCAATCGGGCTGCCCAAGCTCCGCCCACAAACACATTCTTTTGTAGCTGGGTTGCGAAGTTGGACAAGCCTCAAAGAATGTTGGGGGAAATATCTTTCAAACTAATTAGACATTTTCAACACATTCACATGTCAAATGATGCAGTTCTGCCCCTTCCCAGTTTCTGAAAGTAAGTTTTCCAGGTGAAAAAAAAACTGTTGGAGGAACTTTTGGTGTTTTGCCAAATCCTTCGGAGTAACCTGAGTCATATCTTAGCCAATGATGTGCTCATATAGTCTCAAGGCTCCTTTGGATAGCTTGGGGCTGTGCTTCCTTCAATAACACTCTAATCCAATCTAGTCCGAGACCACAGAGGACGTATGCCTCATATCCTCCACACCGATAATGGGGTTCTGTGACGCAGTGCTGGAGGACTGCCGCTCATGTATGTTTACCTGAGATCAGCTTCATTGTGGTTTATATGTGGACGATATGTGAAGAATGGCAGTCAGTCGTAGGTAAGCTTCAATGGCCATCAAAGCACAGAAGAGCTACAGGAATAACTCAAGCTGGGAAGGAAACAGGAAACAGGCAGTCAGAGTTTAGAATGGTGGGAACTGGCGGTTGCGATGGGAAGGCCGAACCTACGAAGGCGGTTATCGCAAAAGATGACAGCTCAGTAATCGATGTGATTGGAGCAGGACTTACATCACTGCTGAATAGCAGCATACTGTATTCCCACACATTCTGCCTCCCACTTTCCAGCATGTCCCACTTTCAAGCACTTGATGAGTGGCATGGCCTCTTGCATCGTCATGTTTTAGTGGTTTTCCCCCCAAAAAAAAAAAAAACAAAACAAAATTTTCTACCCAGTTTTGAAGGCCAATTACCAAATCTATGTTCATGTGAACTCCCATCACTAGCAAGGCCCCCAACACTAGAAGGGTGAAGACTAGCACGTCTCCTCCAACACATGTGAAGCCAGCCACCGCCTATTTTCCAACTGGTGCTGAAGGAGCATCGCTAGGTAGCGGGTACACTCCCAGCTCCGATACACAGCTAACAGACGCCTGTGCTGACCAACATTACACTCGGAGCATCAACCCACCCCTAAGAGAGAAAGGCCAGTTGTGCTCTCTCTGACTCTGGCTGCTGATGGCAAACAGCTTAACCCGGGACTCGAACCACAGGCATGAAGAGCATACCTTCTGGGCAAAAAGGCCTTGCATACTTCTGGCACACCGTTGTAGACAATGGTGTGTGTGTGTGTTTTGAGAATTCTGGCTATCTGGCAGGCGTCTATCTGGTATCACGGAGAGGTCTGCCCTCATGCCTGAGTGAGAGTCAGGTACAGGCAAGGCTCTGGGCGACCCGTTTGCGAGCCAGGCGGCCGGCGGGAGGTGAAAGGCATTTAAGTCTATGGTGACATGAAGGATAACAAACACCGCAGAGAGAGCTAATCACCGGCAGGCCCGGCGGCCTCCTGCGCTCTGAAGAAGGCCAAAGAATTACAGCCCCTGCGCCCCGTCCTGAGCAAACAGTCCTCTGTTTAAACTTTCATCCTGCTCTCACCATTCATTCTGCCCACTGAGAGAGCGAGAGAGAGAGGAAAACGATGAAAGAAGCTCTTTTCAGTCTGTGAGTGATCGACCCCCTCCAATCTCCACATAGCATTTATCATCCTGGTGGGCGACACCCCTCCCTGTACTCCCCTGTAAAAAGCCCCCTTTGCGCTTTACAAAGACAGCGGCATCAATTGACATTGGGCTTCATTGACTGGCTCTTGCAGGCGCCCGCCGCGGACTCGGGAACAGTGGGGCAGATTGTGCTGGAGCGCGCCCAGCCCGGGCTGCGGGACAGCAGGACTGGGGGCACAGCTTCACATAAGCCCACATCACCAGAAACCTCCCTCCACCAAACCCAAACAGCTCTCTGCCTCCTCTCTCTCAGCATCTCTCAATCTGCCTCCCTCGTTCACCCACTGCTCTCCTACAGCCTGAGAACCTGTTCCTGTCCCATTTAGACAGTCCCTTTCAAATTCCCTTAACCCTCAGAAGATTTTATGGAAGCAACACTATATGGACAAAAGTATTGAGACACCTGCTCATTCAGTGTTTCTTCTGAAAGCAAGGGTATTGGAGTTGATCCTGCTATCTCTACTGTCCAGGGAAAAAGACTTTCTACTAGACTTTGGAGGAGCCTTGCTGTGATGATTTGATTGCATCCAGTAAAGAGGCAGGATGTTAGATGATCATCACCACACCTCATTCTCAATTCCCAGCTTATCATCATTCCAGAGAACACAGTTCTTCCACTGCTCCTCAGCTCAATGCTGCTGGAGGGCTTTATACCCCTCTAGTCCACGCCTGGCATTAGGCAGCACGGTGCCAGTAGGTTATCAGTGATTATCTGCTCCAGGAAGTCCTATTCTATTGGCATTTCTTCTCTTATAGCGCTGTGTGTGCATTTGCACATTTGTGTCAGTAACTTGTGCACCGGAAAGAACCTGAATGCATTTTTAAGAAGGGGCGTCCACAAACATTTGGACATAAATGAAATACACTCTGTCATAAAAGTTTGGAACTGGAGCAGAATTGGCCCGGAGTAATTTTCCAGAGGCAGCTGTGATGAGTGACATGAGACCCCCCCCCCCAAAACAACTTCAGCACTATACCACAGGCCTGGAGCACCCCCCCCCCCCCTTCCCTTAAACACAAGAGCTGCTAGAGGGGCTGAAATAGAACCCAGAACATTCAGACCCACCACTTTAGGGCCCACGGCTGAGCTGAGCGGACACAAACACACAAGCTGCATTTATCTTTCCCACTGCCCCCAGGAATGCTAAGGATGGCACAAACAGTGTGGCATCTAGCCGAGGCCATGCTCAGACGCAAACCTCAGGTCCCCAGTGACTCTCATTCACACAAAACCACAAGCACAGATGTTCTCGCCTTCTCAAAGCTCCATTGTCGCAGTCGCTTTAAACACAGCTCTGAACTCCTCTAGTGTCCACACTCTCCCGCTCCCCTGATACAGCGACATTCACACACAGAATTCTGTAAATAGCACTACTTTTCATTCATTACTTCATTAATTATTTAATGTTTGATCTTCAGCGCATGAAAAGACACAATGGCATAAATATTATATATACGAAATGGACAAAAGTATTGGGACGCATGCTCGTACACATGGTCTATCCTGCTTTTGTTGGAGTAACTGTCTCTACTGTGCAGGGAAGAAAGCTTTCTACTACATTCTGGAGGAGCACTGCTGAAGTACTTGATTGCATACAGCGACCACAATGCTGTTGGTGAGGTCAGGATGTTGGATGATCACCACCCCACCTCATCCCCAAATGTCCAACTCATGCCAAAAATACTGGGTGGAGCACCATCCATCATTCCAGATTCTATAAGAGACAGGATTTAGATTTTTGTATACATTTAGTAGATGGGGTATATGCTGCTGACTGGTATAGTGTGTGTATCTGTCTGTAAGTTACTCTAATCCTGAGTTTTGAAGCCTAGACTGGCATGTAGGCCTGAACTAGGTGTCCTCAAACCTTTGACATGCAGCATTAGAAAACGTGAGAGTTGTAGCTCCCATCATAACGTTTCTTATTTATTTATTAATGGTCAATACCCCACTGCTGAGCTGTGCCACGGACAGCACCGAGCATGGCAAGACGAATTCCAGCGCATGGCAAACAGGGGTGAGTAAAAGTCATTCTGAGGAGCGTTCAGAGGAGCCGCCGGCTGCCAAATAGCTGGAGTTCAGCCGCAGTCTGGCAGGGGAACCCTCAGAAACAGATGTGATCGATAGACTCGCTCTCTCTGATGCAGAGGAAACAGTGATATTTATTTAGATTGGGGGAATATGCAGTGGTGTGTGTGTGTGTGTGTGTGTGTGTGTGTGTGTGTTTGATGCGAATCCCCCACTTCTTTCTCTCTCACGCAGGGCTGTGGTTAGTGTCCCGGAGCCCGTCGTCCTGTACACACTGCGCTTCAAACACACACACTGCCAACAGGCTCCTTTACAGCGCTAATGTGACTGACACATTTCAAAACAACAGAAACCCCCCCGCAGCTCCCCGTCTACTGCTGACATGGGAGTGCATGTGTGTGTGTGTGTGTGAGTAGAAAGAGGGAGAATTAGAAATAGAGAGGGGGGAAATATGAAAGAGAAAGTGTGGAAAAGGAGAGACGGCTACACAGACGGACACAGATAGATATGAGTCTTGGTTTCTTCTCCAGCTCTGAGGGAGCGTTTTCTTGCCACTGTCGGCTTCAGCTGCTCACTGGGGGTCTTAGGTTTTCTAAGTCTTGCCTTTTTATTGATTCCTGATTCTGTAAAGCTGCTTTGTGACAATGTCAGCTGTAAAAGGTGCTACACAAATACATTATTGATGTGATATATGGACAGAACTACAGTTGGATGGATAGATGGATGAATAGACAGATAGACAGACAGACAGAAATGGAAGTACAAAGTGCAGAATGCTCACTGACTATTTACTTCATTTATCATCACAGCAGAGAGAAATGGGGGGGGTGTAAGGGTAAATCAGTAGCCGCACAATACAAAGATTTAAAGGTTACAACCATGCAACTCACTCTCTCTCTCAGTGCTAATCTCTCTCTCTCCGTCTGTATTAATGCCTCTCTCTCTCTCTCTCTCTGAAGGCTTTGATCAGCATTGGAAGACTCTGGCCGAGGAGAGTTGGGTGTGCAGCCTCATCTGGAACACATCTGGGTAAATCTGTTTCTGCACTCGTACCCACAACCACAACAGTGGAGATGTAGGGATGGATCCCCTGGGCCCAAACCCTACATACACACACATACGACTGCACACACACACCTTCTCTAGCTGTGTTCGCTGGTCGTGGGAGAGGTGCAATGCATTTATATGGAGGGTAACTCATCCTTCCCTTCGCTCCATGGGGCCTGAGTGGATAAGGGATGTGTGTGTGTGTGTGTGTGAGTAAGAGCAGGAGTGGATCGGAAACATTTTCAAAGTCCTGCAGACAGGATAGAGGCTTTTTGTCAAACATGGAGAGGAGGGGGTGATTTGTGTGTGTGTGTGTGTGTGTGTTGGGGGGGGGGGACAATATCATTTTATACCCTCCTTTTTGGAGTCATTTTGTCTAAATTTTTGTTTTAAAAGTTCGTTTTTAAAAGTTTAGTTTTAGCCTGTAACGTAACACAAAAATGTTCCAGGAACGTTCTGTGATGTAACTGGTTTGCATCACAACATCATTAGAACATTTCTCACACAACATTCCCAATTATGGAAACATTAGAAGTAACTAATATATCATTGATTTATACCTTATTTTCCTTCACAATTTTAGACAGCCAATTACCCAACTCACTCGTTAGTACTCTCCCCCTTCTTCGACACTGGGAGGGTGAGGACTGACACATGCCTCCTTCAACACAACACGCAACCACACAGTCAGCACCTCTATTCAAACCAATGCCACAGATGCAGCGCCAACAGGCAACCAACACACTCTGAGGAAAGCACTGGGTACCCAGCTCCGATGCATCGACTAGCATCACACTGCGGTGATGCTGCGAGAGAGAGAGAGAGAGAGAGAGAGAGAGAGAGAGAGAGAGAGAGCGCCATCTACCCACCCGAAGCAAGCAAGACTGATTGTGCTCCCTCAGGCTCCGGCTGCTGATGGCAAGCAGCATGACCTGGATTTAAATCCGCGACCTCAGGTCATAGTGGCAGCGCCAAACGCCCACAGTCTGCTGGACCACTCTGAGCCCCTTAACTGATATAACAGGCAGGTCCGAGTGTTTGGAAAACAGGAATTAAGGCAGGGAAACTGAATATTTTACCAGACTGTAAACAAATCTATACACCCTGACGCTCTCCACTGGATGGGTGTTGACATGTTGTTTAAAGGCCACTGACCGCTGCAAAATAGCTGCGTCCTGTTCACACCAGCAATACGAAAACATATCCCGCACTGAGCTCTGAATGACCTTCACACTGACCATATTCACACACACACACACACACACACACACACACACACACACACACACACACACACACTTCCTGCTGTCATGCTGCTAACTGGCTGGGAAGGGGGCACTTTGTCTAGGTTCAGCAGTGAACTGTGACTTTATTTGGAGTACAGAGCTACTGTGTGTGTGTGTTAGAGAGAGAGACCTTCTACATGGGGTCATGGCCTGGGCGAAAGCTCTGTGTGGTCTGCAGAGGGGAAGGAAGAGCCAGGGAGATGGAGGACCGTACAGACGGACACCGTCAGTGTGAATGAACTTCACCCTCATTTCCCCTCTCGGTCCACATTTTATAATCTTAATAAAACCAAAACCCCTAATCTGAGATCTAACGATGCACTGATTCCGTTCCTTAAAATTCAGCATCACAGGGAATATTTTTGGTCCTCTGAGTGACGATGCTGAGGGTGAGAGAAAATGAGAGGAAATCTCGTAAAGGTTTTTATGCTGCAGTCAGGTTCAAACACAAGGAGCTAAATCCAAAAAAAGAAAGTGTTCCTCAAGCAAGATTCAGTCGGGTCTAAACTGAATTTAGACTGATTAAAGTTGGGTTTAGACAGTTTGTAGGGATACCGTCGGGTTTGGATCATTTTCTCAGAATTCTCTCAGGTTTAAACAGAATTTTCTCAGGATTCATTTGGGTTTACATGAAGTTTTGTCAGGAATTAGTCAGGTTTAACCTGAATTTTGTCAAAACACACTTTGTTAGGATACAGTCGGGTTTAGACAAAATTTGATCCGTTTGTAACCAGGTTGAGATGAAATTGTGTCTGTCGGTTGTAATTGGGTTTAGCTCATGCTGTCAGGATGCAGTCAGGTTGTAGTCAAGTGTCCATGGATTTTGGTGAGAATACAGTCGGGTTTAGGCAGTTTTGACAGGATTCAGTTGGGTTTAACCTGAATTTGGGCAGAATACAGTCAGGGTTAGATGGAATTTTATCAGGTCGTAGTCAGGCTGTAGTCGGGCTGTAGAATTTGGTCACCATACAGTCAGGCTTAGACACAATCCAAAAAGAAAGTGCTGCTCAGGCAGGCTGGCGTTCTGAGGCCCATTTTTGCTAGAAGTGGCAACCATACCCAGTTACAGAGAGTGGTCTGATTGTATGGATCAGAGGAAGAGGAGATTCATAGATCATTGATCACCCACTTGTTTACACCGGCCGTACAAGAGACTGAAAATAAATTACAAGCTGCAAACAGGAGTTGATCCAGCACAATGACCAACACACACACACTTGCTTTCTCTCCTTAGCATCTGAGGGTGAGTGGCTGTGTTGATGTGTTCATAACAGACTGAAAAGGAAGGTGGTGACAAGACTTTAAACACTTTCTCCCACACACACACACACACGAAAAGAAGAAGGACTGTAAAAACCAGGGACTGAACACTAACAGAGTGAGCGAGAGAGAATGAAACATGAAAGGGAGAGAAAATAAGTGAAGAAGGGAAATAAATGAGTGTGTATTTGTGGTTTAGAGAATCAGGGGCTTTCCCCGACTTTTCATCAACAAACCCAAGTGCTTCCCATTAAAAGCAACAGTTCAGTGAAAAATCTAATTCACTCAGTTTCCCTCTGTGCCTGAACGCAGTCAATCAGACAAGACATGTTTGCTTTATTGGTTTCGCAGCGGCGCTACGAGGCTGGTAATGAAGCTAACGATTGAAACCCTACAGCTATCTGTAAGCACCCCATAACCCATACACATACTATGTTGAGTACCCAAAGCATCCTTATTGTGACAGATGTGAGATCTGATGATGACCAGCCCACCTCATCATCCCCAACTCCCAATCTCGTCCTTATTGGGGATCTATTGGATGGAGCTCCACCACCATCATTCCAGAGAACACAGTTCTTCCACTGCTCCACAGCTCAATGCTGAGGGTCTTAATACCCCTCTAGCCCAGGGCTGGCATTAGGCAGCATGGCGCCAATAGCTTCATGTTTATTTCATGAGTCCTATTCTATTGGCAATACTTCTATACAGGGACTAGACAAGCTGTGTGTGTGCATTTGCACATCTGTGTCAGCAATAGGGGCACCTTAAAGTAGTTGAACGTATTCATTAGAAGGTGCGTCCACAAACTTTCAGACACTTAGTGTGTGTGTATATAGTGTGTGTACTACAGTGTTGACCTATCGTACATCTCCTGTACCGTGGATTAAGGAGAAAACCCAGTCCGAACAGAACACCACACACAAACGGCAAACAACCCCGGAGCTCGGCCCCTGGAAAACAAATGGTAAGCAAGCCGTGGAAAAGAACGTTTAGGATTGGCGGGATTATCCAGGAATTCTCCACTTCCTCCAAGAGGGGAAAAATACGAGAAAAAAGAGAGGGAAAATCCGAAAGCTTGCCTCATTTGCCGTGGGCTGGTGTGCGCGCTCGGCTGGAGGTTAGCGGTGGGGCATAAATCTCCATCAGATTGCATCGCTCGCTCCCGTAAAGTAAATATTTAATGTGTATTTATTCACCAACAATGGGAACAAAGAGGCGCCTGTGTTTGAAGCACAACGCTTCAGTGCTCCAGTGGCAGGGTCTTCTGACTGGTGGGACACTGGCCAGGCAGGACCGGAGTGTGTGTGTGTGTGTGTGTGTGTGTGTGTGTGTGTGTGTGTGTGTGTGTGCGCGCGCACATGCCCGTGTCTGAAGACATTGATGTGGAGAACTCAATCAAATTCCACCCTTACGTTCTCACACAGGCCTGACATCAAACTCCTCACAGAGAGAGACAGAGAGTGAGAGCACATTCCCCAACCATACTGACCCTCAGCAGTATTCTCCACATGTATGTAATACTTAGGCTCATAATTATGGTAATTAAAATGACAATTATTACTGTTATTATTTGCAAAAAGTCTCTTGTCATTATTGTTCCTGTTCTTATTGTTATGAATATCATTGTTTGTGTCGTCACTGTCCTTATTCCTATTGGATAGCTGGTTATTGTCATTTTCATTCTAGATAATTCTATTATTATTTTGGACGTATGCTTATTATGGTCATCCTTATTGCTTTTAAGTATTGTCTTTGTTATTATCATTACGGTTATTGTTTTTAAATGATTAATATTACCTTTGTTGTTGATGTTATTGTTTCTGCAGTTACTGTATTATTATTATTATTATTATTATTGCTGTTAGTTCTAGTCACTGTTGTTAGTTGTGTTATTGATGTAATAGATATTGCTGTTATTGTCATCATTGATTGTTCTAAATGTTCTTATAGTCATAGCCAATATAAATGGTCCAAACTTCTTATATATCAGTATAAATATTGAGAAGAAACCTTATGTCCTGAAAATACACACACACACACACACACACACACACACACGTCTGTGCAGAGGCAGGAACAAACAGCAGCTAAATCTTCAAGAGTGACGAGAGTGAAGAAAGGGCCAAGCGAGAGAGATGCGGAGAGCAAGATGAGGGGATACGGAGGTGGAAAACTGCCTGAGGTCCGACTGCTGACATCAGCCGCTGGCGTTCCGAGCGGTTCGGAGTGGAGAGCAAACAGCAGCTCGGTGTCGGATTGCCTGAGGATTAAAGAGGAAACGTTAGCTCTGAGAGAGAGAGAGAAGGAGAGAGAACCTGGCCTGGGACGAGTTGTTTATTTGGAGAGAGGGATGGAGAGAGAGAAGTGGATGCTGTGATTGGGAGAAGCGCTGGCAGAGGCGAGACAACCGGGTTATGGTGTGATTTACAGGCAAGTGGGGGAGGAGGGGTCCAGAGGAGGCGAGACACAAGCTCATCACCATTCTTAAGAGATGCCAGAGAGAGAGAGAGTTTAACGTCTGGGAGTTAAAAACTCCAGCACTCGCCCAAACAGAATTCTTAGCTTGACGGCTCTCCCTCACACATGGCCTATTTAACCCACGGTAATTCATCAGTGTGTACTTCCTGTCAGCTCCTCACAGTGCTAGTCTGTACTGCAGGCTTAAAAGTAAAGATTCCTCAAATGTTTTTTTTTATGGCAGAACCACAGAAGAACCACCTCTGGTTCCATAAAGAACAATGTTTCAACAAATAAGTGTGTGAGGAACCTCTAATAGAAAGAAAAAAGAACATTAAGATTAAGCACATTAAGAGAAGGTTCTTCAGCTCGTTAGAGGTTTACACATCTCTCTCATGTTAATGGTTCCTCATGAAACCTAAAGTGGTTCTTCTACAGAATCACTCATTCAAGAACCATCGTTTACTGCGGTTTGGGTCGGATTCACAGAACGCTGTGAGAATGGGCAGTACGGTAATTCATGAAGCCACCGTGGTCGTGATCATCACACCACCTTTTCCTTACTGCTGCTCTATTCACACTCGTGCTCGTCAAGCTGAAAAGTTAATTAGCTAATTCTTAATAATGACCGACTACGCTAGGCCACTCTATGCAATGCATGTACTGTGAGCCGTCCGGGTCACAAAGACCAGCCAATCAGAGTTTTTTGGGTTTTTTGGTCCTGGAGCAACTATATAAGAAAAATAAGCATGCTTTTTTCATTCTGAAGTAATGTAACGGGGTGGTAAACAGAGTTATAAAACACAAAGAATCTTTTCAGTCACACACTTCCTATTTCTACATCAAACTACTAAATACTTAAATGTTACTACATCTATGAAATTGCCTCCTAGGTGTGGTTTAAGACGAGTGTTTGTAGCCAGTGCTAGCAACATTAGCCTTGTAGTTGTGGCGCAAGACTAAAGAACAAAACTTGCATAATTATTACATGTGTGCATTTCCTGGTCCTGATTTAGCAACACAGCAAATGGACTGCTGGACTGAGAATAGTCCACCAAGCAGAAATGTCCAGCCAACAACATCCTGAGGGCAGCAGCGTGACCATGTGACCACTGATGAAGGACTAGAGGATGACCAACACAAACTGTGCAGCAACAGATCAGAGAGCTTCTGCCTCTGACTTTACCTTCATCTACAAAGTGGACCAGCGAGGTAGGAGTGGACAGTGAGTGGACAGACGCAGTGTTTAAACACTCCAGCAGCACTGCTGTGTCTGGTCCACTCGTACCACCAGCAGCTCAACACACTCGCCACCAGCATGTCAGTCAGCGTCACTGCAGTGCTGAGAATGACCCACCACCCAAATACTACAGTCTGCTCTGTGGGGTCCTGACCGTTGAAGAACGGGGTGAAAGGAGGCTGCGAGTAAAGTCTGCAGAGAAACAGATGCAAAGCCAAATTAAGCTCAATTAAGTAGTAATGAGTACATCAGGTTCATCAGGTTTTATGCAAATGAGGCTCATGCAGCACAGAACCCTAGTGTGACGCGGTCTGCAGTGAGCCCTGTGTGAAGTACAGCCTGAGAACACAGCGCTGGAAGCTTTTCAGTCACTCAGGCAGAGAGAATCCCGCAGCTCTAACGGATGGAGATGAGCTACATTAACATCAGGAGGCAAACAGCAGAGCTCAGTGTACTGGAGAGAGAGAGAGAGAGAGCGCTCTACAGGTTGAGTGACTTTAGGTTCCTGTTTGGGGAACACTCAGCTCCAGTGGTGCTGCTAATGGTGCTGCTCCAGTCTCCATTCACAACTCCCTCTCCCAGCACCCCGCTACAGCTACTGCAGAGCTTTCATTACAGCGCCAAGTGCTTCTGCGCTGCACGGAAGAGCGAGTCTCACCGCTTCTGTGTATTAAAGTAGAGAGAAAAACACAAAGACTCCATCAAATCTTCAACATTTTCATCACCGTGTTCTTCCCAACGGTAAAAAAGGACTGCCCTAACGTATTGGAGGATACAAGTACTGCATAGGTTCCGCACGCCGGTTTTGCCGGCATAGAACGGTCAATGGCATTTTAACGCGGAAGACAAGCGTCCAGGCTTTTTTCTATCCTGCAACAAAGTGGTGTTACGAGCTGCCCCTGGGTGTCCGAACGGCCGAGTCGCTCGCTGTCTTCAAACGCAGACTGAAGACCCACCTCTTCAGAGAGTACTTGGACGAATAGTTCTATGGTCGCCTTATTGTCTTGTGTTTAGTAATGTCTAAAGCTTAGAGGTTTCTTTTGAATTATTAGTCTATTCTAACTAGCGAAGGTTTTCTTGGGTAAATAGCAAAGCACTTTGTAAGTTGCTCTGGATAAGAGCGTCTGCTAAATGCTGTAAATGTAAATGTAACATCGGGGAGTTTGGGACCAAAATATCTGCTCTTAATTGTGAAAAAGGTTCTGCGACATAAATTGAACTCTGTTCTGTTTCCTGTAGCATTTCCTGTGAGCCTGCCTCGGCCTCAGAGCCTTAAGATGTGCCACATATTTACTAACGCAGCGGTAGGGATGCTGGGCGAGGCTGGCAGCTGGCACTGCAGCAATGCTAACAGCATGGTAACGGCTAACGGCGAGGGCAACGGGCGAGGCTGGTCCGATAGAGGCCGGCAATGCTGGGTGAGGCCGGCAGCTGACGTGGTACCAATGATGGACAAGCAATGTGAGGCCAGTAGCCAGGCGAGCTAACACTGCAGTAATGCTGCTGGACGAGCTAGCGATGCTGGATGAGCAAACACTGCGGTAGCGATGCTGGCCGAGGCCGCAGGTCGCCGCAGTAGCAATGCTGGGCGGGTTAAGACCAGGGGCGAGGCCGCCAGCCACTGAGGTAGTGATGCTAACACCATGGTACCAAGGCCGGCTGCTGGCGCACTGCTTGACTACAGACTTTCACACACATTAATGCCACAGTATGTCTTTGCACCTCTTCCCTTTACAATCATACAATCAAGCAAGGAGACCCCGATGACCTGACCACTTCCTAAATCCATCACCTGACCAGCAGTGTGGCATCGTGCATCGTGTTGTTGGAAGTTCTCCTCCAAAATAGAAGGAACCAATCCCTGATGCTAAACATCAGCGTATGACGACACCCTGACCTCACTAACGCTCCTGTCGCTGAATGCAATCCTCAAATCCTCACAGCCATGCTCCTTCAAAAACTAGTAGAACGTCTTCCCCCCTGGACAGTCCAGATAGTTGAAACCATGAATGAGCAGGTGTCCCAATACTTTTGTCCATCTTCTTCAGCAGCCTGTTGGTAAGTGCTACCAGCATGCTGGACTTGCCCTGGTTCAACTTCGACTCAGAAAAAAAGGCTCTACAGATGTCATTAAAACGACCAGCAATAAAGATCACATTAAACTCTCACACTTTCCTCACGTCTCCGTGTTTTTATTACCACAGATAAGTGATTTCAGGAGGAAGGGGAAAGCCTGCATGTCATTAAATGATTAATTGAGGGTTCGAGGACGAAAAAAAAAAATCAAGTAGACCCGTAACAAACGCGAGGTTTCCTCTGCTGAAGAGCTCTCCCGGGAGCAGATAGGGTTTCCAGCCTGCAGGATCAACAGCAGTTGCCTATAAAATGTAGGAGTGAGGGACCACTTCGTTTAGGAGAGCTGCGCCATATGGCTAATCATAATATTATATATTATATATATATATATATTTTTTTTTTTTTTTACCTATCAGTGATTATAGATGAATATATGGGCAGTATTTTTGCACAATTAAGAAAATAACAGCTTATTCTGGTTTATTAAAGCTAAAAAATATGAAATTATTTATTACATTTTATCAAAGCAAATCAAAATAGGCATGAATTAAAAACAAATATTCATCAATTAGACTTTTCTGATCATTAGCCTAGCTGCTGTAAACACCAGTAAAAGTATGTGGAGAAGATCCCACATGCTGAACTCGACTCCCACTGTATATTAATATGGTTATGGTTTCATGTCGTCCTGCGAAATAGGTGTGACTGGAGCTGGACTGGAAGCCTGGTCACCTAAAAATTCTCAGTTTTGATGCTGTTTGCATGCTAAGTAAGCTAACTAGCTTAACATAAACAGTAAAACCTCAAAGTAAATAATTGTATCGCCATCCTAGTCACAGCCAAACAGTCCAGAACTGCTGGGGTTGGATCTGAGCTTAGCTTAAAGCTAACTTAGCAAACAGCAGGCCAGTGTTTCGGCCTAACAGCTAATAGCAGAGTCGCGTTCGGTTGCTAGCAAAAATACATCCAAAGTTTACCAAATTTCCAGGCCCAGTTGGGAGTGGGATGTGAAGTACTTTGGGTTCTAGGTTCTAGGTTCTAAGTGACGTTAGACGAACTCAAGACTTCATTCTGAAAACGGTGACCCGTCAGCGGTGGGTCAGCAGGGCGGTCGGGTTGATTGCCGCCACACGCAAGCAGGAGGTGTTTAATTCCCACACATGGTCGCTACCCCTCCAGAGGAATCCCAACACAAAAACTCAGCGCTCACACACACTCTTTATGCGAGACTAAAGGATTTGCTGTTTTAATATGTGTCTCTAAGGGGGAGCGGAGGCAGGGGAGAGCCGATCTGAGCCGCGGCCGGCAGGGAGCTGGCTCAGAGAGTGGGAAAAGCCTTCGTGCTACAGCTCGGGACCAGCGTTACTGCTGGCAACCCTGAGAGGATCCAAATAAATCAACACCTTCCTCAGGGAACGCCAGGGGGACAGTTTAACCCTTGAAAATCTGGGTTGTTTCCCAAAAATAAGATAAAGAATAAACCAACACATTAACGCATGATAATGAATGAACGAATAAATAAATAGATTAATTAATTAATTAAAAAAACAATGGTATTGGATACAAATGGAACAGGACAATAAAAGTAAGCTATTTAGTCAGCATAAAATAGTATAATAGTATGATCGATTCCCGGTCTGGGTGACTATGCTGCGCTACATCAATAAGAGTCCTTGGGCAAGACTCCTAACACTACACTGACCCTCCTCTGTAATACGAGTAACCTTGTAAGTCGCTCTGGATAAGAGTGGCAGCTAAATGCCATAAATGTAAATGTAAATATAATATAGTATATTAATGTGTCCATCCATCATTCCAGAGAACACAGTAGTTCCACTGTGGGTTCCACTTTATACCCCTCTACTAGCCCACGCCTGGCATTAGGCAGCATGTTGGCAATGTTCATTCAGTAAGGGGTGTCCACAAACATACCTATGTACCTGTGTCCGTCTCAAAGCAGGTACATTTATACGGTTCGATTTGGGAGAATTTGCCTCAAAAACACTGAAGTCACTCAGACTTCATCTCAGTAGGTTTTACACTGCGGCTCCTTCCACAGGCTGCAGATGTTCACTCCAGCAAGACCAGCTCCTCACTCGGCCGCAGCAGCCAGGCCCTGTATGACTCACCCATGCTTTTAATATAAAACAAATACAAACAAATGAAGAGCCGTAAAAAGCCGAGGTCGTGTCAGCGGTTACTGTGCGCAGAAACATTACTGGACATAAATTTTCCGCTGGTCCACACTTGCTGTTTTTACTGGACTTCAGGTCGGCTTGGTGGAACGGCTCTGTGGTTTCAGATATTAAGCCCGGGCTGGACTTAACGGAAGAGCGCTTTGGCTTCTGGCTGGAACTGGGGGAACAGAGCTTTACTCAAGCGCTTAGACAAACAGAGAAGAGCGATGTTAAGAGATATCACTGTCACTGCGCAAAGTGCTCTCCATCTGTTTACTGAGCGAAGGACACAGACACCATGGAGACTCCTGGGACTAGAGAGGGAGGGAGGAAAGGTAAGGTCTTTTCAGCACTTTCAGCTGCATCAGTGTTAACAGTCATTACTGCACTTTATTGCACTGCGAGCATCAATGCTGCAGAAACGGGTTTATAAAATAAAAATAAATAATCTCAACACATGATACTAATAAGCGTTAAGCACGGCTATATTTCCTAATATATTTAAATATATATATATAATTTATATTTACACACATTATTTATAACTAGATTTAAAAAGTGTGTTCATATATTTAGATTTTATTTGTTTTTATTTATTTATGTAAAAGTTAGTATAAACACTGAATTTAAATATATATATATATATATATATATATATATATATATAATTGATAACTTTCTTGTTTTTTTACTTTATGTACATATATTTATTATATAGATTTTTGTTTAGTTTATATATTTATTTTAAAGTTAGGAAAATCACTGGATTTGTAATATTTTTAATTGGTTTATTTTGTGTGTATATATTATATATATATATATATATATATATATATATATATATATATATATTGTTTTTCCCCTTGTTCACATATTTATATTTTATTTAAATGTTTACATATTTAAACTTTAAGATAAGCACCTGGATTTCTATTATGTGGATAATAATGATAAGCACTGGACTGTTATATATGTCTTAATTCAATAAAAAAAAAATAACAATATAGAATAACTAATGTTGGTTCCTTTTTCTACAGGAGAAGCTTCTTAGAGGAAATCCACAGAATCTAAAGATTCTTTACAAATATAAAAGCTTCTTCTAGAACAAAACATAAATAACTATTTAGGTACATTTAGTCTATGACTGATTTGTTACTGTAAATAATTAGATGCTATTTAATAGCAAATAATAAAGAGGGTGACGGCATTTCTAATTTACTTATTTACATATTACTTGAATGTATTATTATTAAAAATTTATGTTCCTTAGTACAATGCCATAGAAATGCCTTTTCAACTGATGATACTTTAGAGAACTATTTTTGTAAATGAGATGTGTGAAGATTTTACGACAGACCACTGGCAGTACTGTTTTCTATTTTATGATACAGTAGTACCTACAGTAGCTTCATTATAGGTATTAAGTCATTTCTGGTACACAGCTTTAAGTACATAGTAACTAATGTGAAAACTACCAGTTATGTACAGCAGTACTTAGTGCTACAATGCAATAATTGCACCGAATGTAATCTGTAATTATGTTGAACTCACAAGTAAATATTTGGGGCACTGTGTAAATACAGAGTAGCTACCGTGAGAAATACCAGGTATGTCTTAATAGGTTACGGGGTTGTAGAACAGCGATACTAAAAGTACTAGCAAAACACTCCAGTGATAGTAGCACATGCACGGCTGATACGGAAGAGCAGGTAAATGCAGGAGACTAAGGTTGCAAATGTGTAGAGTACAGTTTCCAGTACAGTCATTTATTCCATATTAACTGGCCGCTTCACTGGTAAGATCTCTGCAATACTGTGGAAACAGGACTGTAGAACAACAGTGGGAGAAATAACTGCTCTAATCATCATCATTCAAGCCAGAACACGCCCATACTTACTACCGGATACAGTACATATGCAGGGTTGGGAGTAGCTGTCATTTTTGACGGGTGACAGATGGGTAGCAGTTCATTTTCGGTGAAAACTGGTACAACACTGCTGGCGATCGAAATCTTTCGCCTGAGCATTTGGGCCGAGCCCATGTTCACGTTGGTTGGTAACAGTAAATCGGCCCCCTTAGGTGGAGTTACAGCTTTGAGTACCTACCTATCTGCTACCTTGTTTCCCATCTCTGTATAAAAGCTGTATATAAGGCTTCCCTTGTTGTTGGATGCACATGTTTCTTGTTCAAAATGCTCAAAGCGCAGTTCAAACAGTTCATTCAGCACTTTTTCCTGATTTGATGGATGACGTATATTCCTATTTGTGGGTTTCTTTTCTTGTACAAAAAGACCTTTGTGAGAGCATGTTCTTTACATATCAGCAAAGCAACAACAGCACTGAGAAATCGGGGGAATTAACTGAAGAGCAGATTTATGGGCAGAAAGAGTTGCTTGCTTCTATACTTTTGACCTGTGGAGAAGCTGAAGATCATAAACAAGTTTCTTTCCTTTTCTCTTTTAGGCTTAACGGCACATGTTGACGCATTGCTGCCATTCCAAAGGCCTTTCTAAACGCCATCCCATGTGCACTTCGCATAAATTTGGGTTTGCCCGGAATGAGAGCAGAACGGAGAGCCGAGCTGAAGCCACGGTTCCCTCAGCCATTCTGCTTCGACAGGCTGAAGGAAATTGTGGAAGGACTAATGATGTTTGTTTGTCATTTTTTATAAAGCAGACTGGGAGGTATAATGATTTAAAGTGCTCATTTCAGAGGGGGGGGGGGGGGGGTTCACAGAGACCACAAAGCCAAATGGAGGCTTTCCCCAGCTCACAGATGGACAGTGAAGACACATGGGGAGAAAGAGAGTTTAAGCAAGACGCAAGCGGTGGGAAAAAAAGGGAAAAACACCAATGAGTGCAAATGAAAAACTGCTGAGACCTCACTCGGGTTATAAATTCTACACGGTCCGTTGCAGTCCGAGATTTTACGTTCTCCTCCGCTATAAAAAGTAATCAGTTTGGTTTAAATCACCCCTCTCCAAACTGTCAAAGAACACAAATGCAGATGAAGGTCCCTCAACAGAGGAACCTCAGCAAACACACAAGTTTCTATATAAAAAAATCTGTCCCAGTATTTGCAGAAGGGCTGCAGATATCTGGCAATCAAAGTTACACTTTATTGACAAAAGTATTGGGACACCTGCTTTTTTACTGTTTCAAGGGTATCATAAAGACTTTCTCCTGCTTTTGTTGGAGTAACTGTCTCTACTGTCCTTGGAAGCAAGGCTTTCTACTAGAATTTGCTAAAGCACTGAGCAGGGAACTCACCACCAGCTCTCGAAAACTGGAACTGATGAAGTCTGACATGCACCGATCATCAGCCATAATACTGTGTGTGGAAGGTGTCCTTTGGTGTCTGGCACCAAGAATGTGCTAATGTTAACAGCAGATCCTTAAAGTTCGGTAAGTTGCGAGATGAGGCCTCCATGGATTGCATCGATACACTATAGGTGGTCTTCCTTGGGGCACTTTTGGTAGGTACTGACCACTGCATACCAACAACACCCGACAAGACCTGCCTGATGTTTTGGAGATGTTCTGACCCAGTCGTCTAGACGTCACAGTTTGGTTCTAGTCTCTCACTTTCGTGAACTCTATCGTTTTAGCATGATGGATCATAAATGATGGATCCGCTGCATCTCAGCAACTAGAACTTTATTAGAAGTATATTATAATCAGAAGAGACAGTTTGCAGATTGCATTCAGCAACAAGAGCGATAGTGAGGTCAGGATGTTGGGTGATGATCCCCACCCGACCTCATCATCCTCCTCCCCAACTCATCCCGAAAGTACTGGATGGAGCTCCACCATCATTCCAGAGAACCCAGTTCCTCCACTGCTCCACAGCTCAATGCTGGAGAAACACCATCACCTAATGAACTGCACATATGCACGCTTTAAATCAGTAACATAGTTATGTAGGGTAAATCAAATGTACATCACTATGACGATAATAACTCTAGATGAATGGGTTAACAATCAGTCGTTAAGCCACTCATTTCATAAACACCACCTCTGTTCCGCATACAAGAAAAACATGGCTATGTGTATGAAGAGGGACAGTGAGGGGGAATGTCGGTGAGGTCAAGGCCACGTGACGTTCGTGTTCGAGACAGCAGGCTGGACTGCAGATCCTTGTTGATCTTAGATGAACTGATTTGCTAAGTTAAACCAGGCTCTAAGCCCTGCCACATATCCACAGGATATAGCCTACTGGGTAGCCACAAGCGCGTCCAACGTCATCGCCATAGCATAGAAATGAGCTCATTCCCACAGCCTGCAGCTCTTGATAGCGCTGTTCTCGTTTGTTGCTGATCTCATTCCAGTTTAAACAGCTTATCTGATTGGCTGATGGAATATTTCACCAGTCAATACTGGACGAATCTTGGGTGACGAATCTCCGGTTAACTGGCGCTCACTGGCGCTCACTGACCTCCGTTTACTGTTGGTCAGGAAATGTGATATTGCTGGAGTACAGCAGTGCTTTAAAATTAGAATTAGGCGAGGACTAGCTCAGGATTAGATGACGGGATTTTACTACAGCAAATCCTCTGTCATGGTAGTAAATCCCTCATGGTTTTCCCTTAGCTAAGACAAACGTCTGTGAACGCCCCTGGCTAGGGGAAAATCCGCCCGCAAGATTCATACTGAAGGGGAAAGCGTACGGTGCTTTTGATACCGGGCCGTGGTCACTCTAGTATTTTTAGGGTTTTCTACTCATTTCAAGGGACATGATCAAGAGTTTAACACCATAAATAAATATCGCAAGTGAAGCTTTGCTCAGTTTTAGTTTTGATGAACTCAAAGATTCCAAGAAATCCAAAGTGGTAGAAACAGAAAAAAGGACACGGCATCGTCATAGAGGTATTCAGATAGGCTGGCAAGTTACGCTGCAGGTTGGCAAGCTTGCTAACAACCAACTCTGGTTCTCAGACTGGCTGGCAAGTTAACTCTGGTTGGCAAGTTAGATAAATTGTTGGCAGCCGGTTGGGAAGGTAGCTAGCATTCAACTCAGAGTGGTTGGCAAGTAAGTCAGCAGGTTGGCAGGTTTGCTTTGGTTACAAACTAAAACAGACTGGTTGGCAGGTTAGGCAGCTAATTGGCAAGCTTGCTAGCAACCAACTCGGACTGACTGACAAGTTAACTCTGGTTGGCAAGTCAGCTAAATTGTTTTTAAAAAAATTAAATAAAAAACACTGACAGACTGTAACTGCAACGTTTGCTTTGGCTACAAACTAAAACAGAATGGATGGCAGGTTAGGTAGTCAGTTGGCAAGTTTGCTAGCTAGCTAAAAAACAATACAGGTTGGTTGGCAAGTTAGGCAGCAAGTTGGCAAGCTTGCTAGCAACCGACTGGGACTGACTGGCAAGTGGGCTAGCTGCCTTGCAACCAACTCGGACTGACTGGCAAGTTAGCGAGTTTTGTCGGCTGTTATGAAGCTGGTTGCTAGCCAACCGGAACCCTTTCCTTGTTTTTAATATGCCACGTTACTGCTACCCTGCAGTCTTCTTGAGAAAAGCGACAACAGCATGATGAGTGACGGAAGTGACAGAACACTGGGAGACGTAAGAGGAGGAGGGGGGAAAACAACAAGTGTATAAACTACTCAGACAGGAAGCCCGTCACAGGTTCTGTGAGGCCAGCGGCTTCAACCGGCCAAAGAGGGTCAGTACAGACGTATACACACTCACACACACACGCACACACACACGTCCCCGATTCCGCTAGACACACCAGCGGTTCACAAATCTCGACTGGTTATTCAGCCAGCGCTTATCAGATGAGAAATATGTGTGGCGGAGGGGGAAGCATGGGTAACCTCCGGCTGACCTCGCACAGCTTCTGGGAACCGCAGGCCTCCGCACCGTGTGCCCCAGACACACCAGCCCACGGGAGAATTACTCAAGGCAGGCCAGGACGAGACGGAGCAGGGAAACTGTAAGGGAAAACCATGACTTGGCAGGAGGATGAAGGGAAAAGTGGTCCTGCAGTTTGTGAACAAACATCTGACAAACGAGACCAAGTCAACCAGATGCAGGCTGAGTCCAGAGAACGCTGAAGGTGATGGATAAGCTAGCTTGCGATCATGAGAGTGTATACACTCCATTCTGAAACTTATGGAAGATTAACAACCCTTCATTTGGCTACTGGACAACATCGTTTTAAAAGGAAGCAGGAACGTGTCCAGAAGCTCACTTTCAGACCGAGCTCCTGAGCTGCTGTTCCAAGAACCCTTTTAGCTCTGTTCACGTTACCAGGCTGAAGTGGCTCAAAGGCATCTGGGCCTTAATGAGACTCAGATCTGTGTGAACACACAAATCCAATCTATTCAACCCAGATCAAGGCCACTTTGAAAGTGGTCATCTTTCTCCAATGATGAACATCTGAAGGTTGTTCAGAGCCAACCTTCAATTTTTGCGGCCTTTTGCGGATACGTGTGGTGGATGGAGAAGCGAAGGTCTAGATCTGAGCCACTTTTAAAAGTGGTCCTAGATCGGATACATATACTCAGACATCAGACATGACATAACTACCTATTACTGAGTAAGTCATTCCTGTGCCGCCACAACAGATCAGTCCATTTGAGGAACCTCGGTGGTATCTGGCACCAAGGCTAACGTTAGCTCCAGGTCCTTCAAGTCCTGTAAGCTGTGGGGTGGGTGAGGCCTCCAGGAGCATCAATAAGCCTTAGGTGCCCATGACCTTGTCGCAGGTTCACTGGCTGTCCTTCCTAGGTAAGGACCACTGCGTACCAGGAACTCCTCACAAGACCTGTCTGATGTTCTGGAGATGTTCTGCCCCAGTCATTGTCTAGAACATCACAGTTTGGTTCTTGTCAAAGTGTCTCAGATGCAGAAACTGGAACAGGACAGTGAGGAGTAACCTAAGGAACCCACCTTTCGCTGCTGTTTGCGTCACTTCTGTTATGTTAACGGACACGGTTCTTGACATGGGAACGCAAAACAGGAACTCGTTCAGGAAACCTCCAGCTTTCCCGACGGTGGCTCTGGAATCTAGTTGGAAAGGTGCCTACTTCACTTCTGAAACAGAGGGTGCTTTCCCTACTCTCCACGCTCTTGACGACAAGGCTGGATGCTCCATAAACAGTCTTTAGGGGAGCTTTCGCAGACAGGGGGACGTCTCATCTCTAATTAGACATGTGTGGGTGACTGAAGTAGCTGGGGTGAATTAGCCTAGCGCTGTGAGGCATTCTAATCAGGGATTCCTCGTCTCGTGCGGAAAGCCCACATGGTGCCAGAGCTCCAGTGGAAGACCCATAATACCCGCGAGGCACGTCGCTACTCTAGCTGTGGAGGCTCCCACCACATGGATGGAGAGAGAGGGAGAGAGAGAGAGAGATAAACATGGACAAGAGGTAAGCTGTACTATTTATAAAGGCCCTCACCAGAAAGTATGGCTTCCACTTAGACGGACACGCCCTGACAAAGTAAGCATATGTAGTATATACGTCCCAAAATATGGATTACTTGGGATATATTGCATAAATATAATATATGTTTTCTCTCCAGTTTTCCTATTAATTTAGGACATCAGACAAATAACCAGAACGTCAAGTGAGGGTTACAGCTTCCAAGCATTTGTCCCATTATTCCAAGAAGCAACCTCACTGCCCTGCACAAATAACCCCATCAGCATCAGGCAGGCATAAATCTGTACCGTGTTCCAGCCACCGCCGCCGCCGCCACAGGCAGATGTGCCAGAGCTCTGCTTGGAAGCAGCGGAGTCAGGTGGGGGTTTCCCCAACCCGGAGGCTGGAAAAGCATCGGCCTTGTCCATGGGAATGAACCTGCTTCTATGGGTTAAGGGAGCACGGATACGGCGGGGTAGTCTCGCAATTCACAAGACAGATCCAGACAGATGTTATGCTGCTACATGGTTGATGTGGTATTCCTGGTGGTTTCTATGGTGTTAGTAGTTAGTGAATACGGTGCTGTTAACCATCTAGGTGGTCACTTTGGCATGCTGGGTGGTTGCTGTGGAGTTACAAGGTGGTTGCTCTAGTGTTGCTAAGAAGTTGCTAGGTACCTTATGCAATGTTGCTATACTGTTGCTGTCCCAGGTGGTTTCTATGGAGTTGATAAGTGGTTGCTATGGTATCCCTGGTAGTTTCTATGGTGTTGTTAACCATCTAGGTGGTCACTTTGGTGTCCTGGGTGGTTGCTGTGGTGTTGCAAGGTGGTTGCTCTAGTATTGCTAAATAGTTGCTAGGTGCTTTATGCAGTGTTGCTATACTGTTGCTGTCCCGGGTGGTTTCTATGGAGTTGATAAGTGGCTGAAATGGTATCCCGGGTATTTTCTATAGTAGTTGGTGGCTATGGTGTTGTTAACTGATTGCTAGGTGGTCACTATGATATTCTGGGTGGTTGCTGTGGTGTTGCTAAATAGTTGCTAGGTGCTTTATGCAGTGTTGCCACACGGTTGCTAACCCAGGTGGTTTCTATGGAGTTGAGTGGTTGCTACAGTGTCTCAGGTGGTTGCTATGGTGTTAGTACAGGAACAGGAAGTAGGGATGGAGGGGATCTGGGAGGTCCTACATCCCTATTCCTCTATTGTCCAGTGAAGTGCAGCAGATAATCAGTAAATGCCTGTTCGTGCACAGTCAGACACAATCTTCTATCTCACACACACACTCTCACACTCTCTCTCACAGGATGTGCTGACCTGGACAGAAGAGCTTGCTGTTCTGCAGTGGTCAACAGGAATAATCAGGAAGTGGGATTAGTGGACAAAGACAATCTGGGTCAGATAAAGTGGGCTGAGTGGGTTTGGTCTCTCTAAACACACTGAGCTCTCCAGCCCGGCTGATCCCTATCAAAAACACTCACTGCAGTGTCCGTGCGCAGTGTGTGTGTGTGTGTGTGTGTGTGTGTGTGTGTGTGTGTGTGTGTGTGCATATTCTGTGGATTACTTTTCATATTATAAAAATAATTCCAGAGAACAACTGTAGTTCCCCTGCTCCACAGCTTAGTGCTGGGGGGCTTTATACCCCTCTAGCCCACGCCTGGCATTAGGCAGCATGATGCCAATAGGTTCATGATGATCTGCTCCAGAGAGTCCTATTCTATTGGCAGTACTTCTCTACAGGGACTAGACAAGCTATATGTATTTGTGTGGATTTGCACATCTGTGTCAGCAGCAATGGGTGCAACTTAAAGCTTAAAGCTGAATGTGTTTATTAGGGGTTTATTAGGGGTGTCCAAAAACATTTGGACATATTGTGACATAGGTCAGATATACAGTGTGTTCACTCATTCAGGCAGTTCCTCAGAGTGCTCTCTGTCACACGGGCTGATGGCAGCTTGCCACTGGAGCCCTAAACGCTTTCCTGGCGACTGCTGGATGAGTGTGACAGGCCAGCTGAGAGGAACGCAGGTTCTGCTAGTCTGACAGAGACAGATCTAATTAATGAATGCAATTAAAAACATCTGTCGACAGCCCGGCCATCAACACCCTTTTCGCTCTGCGGTTTCTCTTTGGGGGGGGGTATGGGGGGCTACCTGGAAATGTATCTAATTTCCATCCTTCAATATTTTGAATGGAACGAGTCCCAGCTTTTACAAACTAACGAAGGGACTAATCACCTCAGTACACTCGAACAGATACACTTCTGTCCGGCCTGAGCAGGAAAAACAGGGGCGGGGAGCAGGAGGGGGGGGGGGATTTGGAGGGAGAGAGAGAGAAAGAGAGAGAGAGAGAGAGAGAGAGAGAGAGAGAGTATTCTCTCTTCCAGGGAAATCACAAGTCCTCCCAATTTTGTGGTTCAATTCACAGGTGACCTTTGACCTTTGGCAGCTGCCAAACACGAATACAGTAAAACCCCAAACACCGTACATCTGGAATCATCCCCCCCAAAAAAAACACACATACACACCTACACACACACACCTCTATACACACACTCATAACCTCCACAAGCCAGAACAGCTGTGAAGAGGCTCAGACACACACACAGACCCCGCTGACCCCCCACACTCTGTAGGCCGTGTTCAAACTTACAGCAACTGACAGCAGAACAACTCAAGCCCCCCCAACCCCCCGCTGCTGACCTTCACACAGACCCCCCCCCAACCACACACACACAACGACCAGCAGAACTCACATCAGCACTATGCACACTGACCATCAGCAGAGAGAGAGAGAGAGAGAGAGAGAGAGAGAGAGAGAGGAAGAGAGACAGTGATGAGACATTGAGGATAAGAGAGAGAGAGAGTGTGAGTGAGGAAGTGAGGAAGAGAGAAAGAGAGAGAGAGAGGGGAAGAAAGTGAGAGAGAGAGAGAGAGAGAGAGAGAGAGAGAGAGAGAGAGAGAGAGAGACAGAAAGAGAGAGTGAGGTAGAGAGACAATGATGAGAGATGGAGGATGAGAGAGAGTGTGAGTGTGGAAGTGAGGACGAGAAAAAGAGAAAGGGAGAGAGAGAGAGAGATAGAGTAATTAGAGAAAGTTAGAGAGAGGGAAGGAGAGAGAAAGAGAGATGAGAGAGAGAGTGATGAGAGATGAAGGGAGAGAGAGAGAGAGAGAGAGAGAGAGAGAGAGAGAGAGAGAGAGAGTGGAGGGGAGAGCATGTATGAAGGATGGAGAGCACATATGTTAGTCATTGAAGGGGTGTATGCGTGTGTGTGTGTATGTATGTGTGTATGCGTGTATGTATGTGTGTATGCGTGTATGTATGTGTGTGTGTGTGTGTGTGTGTGTGTGTGTGTGTGTGTGAGAGAGAGAGAGAGAGAGAGAGAGAGAGCTCTGGTATAGTGGATTTTACAGTTCGCTGCTTCCTCCTCTCTGAATTAAAGGCCTCCTGTTAAAGCTGAACTGGTCGAAGGAAAGCAGCTTTTATTACTGAGTAAACTCCGGGCCTCTGTCTAGGGCCCACTTCCCAATCAGCCTGTTTTGTTTTAGTAAGGGATACGGCTCGCTCTGGGTCCGGCCGCTGTGTGTATGTGTGTGTGTGTCCCTTCACCAACCGTGTTTCTGGGTGCATTAATCAGGTCCTGTTCCACTGAAAAGAACACAAGTAGAAGTGGAGTGAGAGCCGCTCTGAACCTTCAACCTCTCCACATCCAGACTCTCCTCAGACCAGAGAGAACCAGCTGAGATCCCATCTACACACACACACACACACACACACACACACACACACACAGCCTGCAGCATTACTGAACACACACACAGGACAGCCTGAAGAGAGGAAGAGAGAGAGGGAAAGAAAACATACAGCAAAGGGTGAGAGAGCAAAGGAGAAGGAATAAGAAGTAGAGAGAGAGAGGGGGGGGGGGGGAGACAGAGAGAGACAGAGAGAGAGACAGAGAGAGAGACAGAAAGAGAGAGAGAGAGAGAGAGAGAGAGGGGGAGAGAGACAAAGAGAGAGAGAGAGAGACACAGAGAGAGAGAGAGAGAGAGAGGGGGAGAAGAAATAAAGGAGAAGAGGAAATTGACAGAGCAGGGTGATGAAAGAAAAAAAAGGAGGAAAGAGAGAGAGGAAGAAAGGAAGCTTTAACTTTGAGGAAACTTAAAAGGTGAAAAAGACAGATCAGAAAAAAAGAGCGAAAAAAAGAGAGAGAGAGAGAGAGAGAGAGAGAGAAATAGAGAGAGATAGAGACCTGTAGACGGGGAGAAAGAGCGAATAGCATCATACTGTGTGTGTGTGTGTGTGTGTGTGTGTGTGTGTGTGTGTGTGTGTATAGGCCTCCTCTGATAGCCATCATAAGCTCCCGCTGCCTTCTCTGGCACTCCCGCTCACATTTAATGAGGTTTTAATGGGACCCGCGGACAGAGCGGGACGGCCGCACCGATCTGCTCCGATATCAGAGGGCAAAAACATTAGGCTCCGTTCCAGGAAAGCATACGGAGCCTGTCCCGGGACACCGGCGGACTGTCCGCGTCTCCGGCACCAGCTCAATCACAGCTAGCATCGGCTCGCCGTTTCAACGCCTCCATCTGATAGAACATTCCAGACACGTGACGGAGGCATTACGGCAGTATGGTAAACATACAGCACATCAGGCCCTAATCACCAGGGGACGCAATCCACAATAATCTACAGCCTGGACAGTCAGGGGCCGGTCATGTACACCCTACAAGGAAGGTCTCACACTCTTGGCATGAGCTAATGCTGACCTTTAAAGGGCTAGCATGAGCTAAGCGTGGGCTGGTCGGTTCCTTTTCATTAGAAGCGCTTCATTAGGTCCAACTTGCTGGTGTTCAGTTAGCGACTGTAGCTAAATCAGTTGATGTTAGCCATCCTCTTCCCCATCTTGAGGTCCAGATGTTTCAGCACCTTTTGTGGACACGTCAACACAACACAACTCTCTGGAGCAGATAAACTGAATGAGCCTATTGGCACCATGCTGTCTAATGCCAGGGGCGGGCTAGAGGGATATAAAGCCCCCCAGCAGCATTGAGCTGTGGAGTCAGTGGATCTACATGTGTTCTCTGGAATGATGGATGGTGGTGCTCCATCCGATACTTTTGGGATGAGTTGGAAGTTTGGGGATGGTGATCATCTTGACCTCACGGAAAACACTCTTGTCGCTGAATGCAATCAAATCCTCGCAGCAATGCTCCTCCAAAATCTATAAAGCCTTCTTCCCTGGATAGTAGATACAGTTCAACAAAATCCAACAAAATCAGGATCAGCTCTTTTTAACACCCTTGATTTCAGAAGAAAGAATACATGAGCAGGTGTCCATATACTTTTGTCCATTTAGTGTATCATCAAGCTCAAGTTACAGCCACAATAAAAGACATAGAGGCACGAGCAAAGGCATTTAACATGTGGCAGGATAAACTCTTTTTAACAGCCTTGACTTCGGAAGCCTCAATAAGTGAACATGAGGGCAAACTCAGCAGTTATCGAACCCGACCCGGCCTGGCTTACGAAGCTGTCTGGCTTCATTACTTTCAGTATTTTCATCAGGAAATTTGGACAATGTGTTTAGTCCAACCTCCAGATCTTGGACGTTGTCCGTTCAAGCAACCAGGGAGCCAGGAAGCCAAGGGGTCACAGAGCTCTGCCACTACCATCTCAGGGTGGCTGCTGAGCCGAGAATGGCCCACCACCCAAATAACAAGTAGGCATCAGCGGCCCTGAAGCCACGATCTCACCGATGAAGAGTGAGATACACAGTGGCTGATATAACCTGTGCAGCAACAGATGGGCTGCAGTCGACCACAACAACCACAAGGTATGTGGCATCGTCCCAGCTGGAAACAGGCAGCACTAGCAGCTCGATCCGCGAGTCTCTTCACTTGTAACCGGCTCACGTGTCTCATTCCTCAGATCAGACGATCCCCCTCGTCCCCCAGCCAACAACTAAGTGTCTTAGCAGACGTGTGCGTAAAATACGAGCCTCCGAGCACAAAGCGAACGGACGAGGTCGAGAAAAGTGTTTGGCAGGCCGGCAACAGCATCTCCCAGTGAGGAGCTCCGCGTACCCGCTAACTCGAACCCCCCACCCCACCCCAGCTACGTCCGCACGGCCATAAAGCACAAGTCTCGGGTAGACACTTCCCCTCTTGGCGTTAGCCTCTCCGTCTAGCATCTGTTTTGGTGTAAGCTCGCTTTCACTTCCCTATCGCTCCCTGGAGAGCCCTGCAGACGATTAACAACTGGAGCAGACGACACTGATTTCGCCGATAGCCGAACTGACGTGTTCCCGCGCTGGAAACATCCATCGTCCCACTCGAGGTCCAGATCTCGCCTGCCAAAGGACAAGCAAAGGGCAATCGTAATCCCGCAGACCTCTCCACCACCCCCCTGAACTTTGGGTTTGCGTCTTGAGGTAAGAACTTGAGGTACGGTCTGGCGGAATTCCTGCAAACATGACCTAAACTTGATAACACCGCCCTGTACACCTGCGAGAACTTGTGGTTTCCAACCGCCATGCCCAGACACTGAGCACACACGGCTATCTAACTGTAGCCGAAGTAGATACTGGGTCGCTTAAAGCTCCTTTCTAATGTCTCCTCAGGCCCCCAGTGCACAACGTAGGTCCTGAAGATCTTGAAGATCTTCCACTCCATGTGGAACGGGCGGTCCTAAAAGTGGGTCATGTTTACAGCAGCATAACCCTGAGCAAGCACCCAGCTCCACCCTCTCTTCAAGTCTGAGCAACCTGATGTGGTGTTCCAGCTAAAGCACCTGCGGGAGTGGCCTCCCCAGGTGCCCCCGCATTCGCTAGTGTCCGGTGTCCGTCGCCTCTTTGATTCTCAGCCAAATTTAGCTGCCGGGTGCCGGAAAGGACGGAAGGTCCCTATGCAGCACCATAGCTGAAGGATTCGCTATACCGCCACCCACCCGTACCCCACTCTGGAAAGCTCTCTGAGGGCAGATCTGAGTGTTTAAGGGGAGGCTGGTGAAAGCTACTTGCAAAGTTTTCGAGAACCTGAACGCTCTTCAAGACGGCGTCCGGGACTCCAGGAGTGATTTCATCCCCAGAAAGCAATCGCGAGGTATCACCAGGTGTCAGGAGTTGGACGGCTGACCCTTGGGAATTGGGTTTAGGTTGTTTGGGTTTACAGGGTGAGTTGCCCAAGGTCAGAGAGCTGCTTTCCAGGTCTCCCACCCCCCCAATATTGATGTTGCAACTTTTGATGCCACACTTCTCCACTGGGACCTGGATGCCTGAAAGTCCCCATCCCCTGGATCAGATCGGGACATCCCTAATTCCTGGAAAAAGATGCGGACCAGGCCTTGAGAGAATACCGCCTTAAGCAAGTGCCATCCAAAGCCAATGCCTTTACGAGACCTGGTCTTTTCTGGCTCTGCTGGTGGTGGTGCTGTAATCGCAGGTGGGCTTTGTGTGTGTATGCGTCTGCGGTGGCTGAGGGGAGGCGGGTGGACGAGACCGAAAGAAAAAGACACTCTCCCTTTCATCTCTGTTTCATCTTTCTTTCATGTGTTCCACTCTTATCCAAAGCTACTGTTTGAAGCCTTTCAAGCCTTTCCATTAGAGATGCTTCCTGCCTGTCCTGCACCGTTAGCACCCGTGCTTCTCTCTCCCTAATTATCTTTATGTCGGCAAAGACGAGCGCTGTGTGTGTGTTGGGAAGGGGAAACGAGTGAAATTCTTTCTTTTTTTTTTATAATCATTCGCTCTCTGATGGGTGGGTGGGTGGAGGGGCTGTGTGTAGTGAAGGGCAAGTCCAGACAGACGCTTGTCTCTCCTAAAAGGCCATAAAACCACACAGGCTTCGTCTGAAGATCCGCATTACAAACAAGACTAATTAGGGATTAATTGCTTCCGGTCTTGCTTTTCGCCTGTGTTCTTGGACGGAGGCGGAGCCTGACGCAAGCCGTCTGAGGCGTCCCAGCTCCTCTCAGCTCTTTACGAGGGGGGTGGTCTTTGTTGTTTTTTTGGCACAGGTGGGATCCAGAAAAGGTCTGCTATGTGGAAGATGGCGTGTGCTACAGGTTGGAGTACTTCCACTGATTTGTTGATTTGTGCTTCATCATCTGGGCTCAAGCCAGCAGGCTTTAATGGGGCTAATAGGAGGCCTATAAACCTGCACCTGCACTGTAGAGAAAGTAAACACTGATAAAACTATTAGTCAATCATGACTTAGGCATTAATGTGCTGACTGCTCATGCCTTTATATCTTTTATTGTGACTGTAACTTGATCTTGATGAGGACGATATATGGACAAAAGTATTGGGACACCTGCTCAGTTATTGTTTTTTCCAAAATCAAAGTTGTGTAAAAAGGAGTTACTGGAGTAACTGTATCTGCTGTCCCGGGAAGATGTGGAGGGGCATTGCTGTGAGGATTTGACTGCATTAATGACCCCACCTCATCTCTTACTCATCCCAAAAGTACTGGATGGAGCACCACAGTAGTTCCACTGCTCCACAGCTCAATGCTGCAGGGGGGGCTTAATAATTCTCTAGCCAACACATGGCATTAGGCAGCATGGTGCCAATAGGTTCATGTTTATCTGAGTCCTATTCCTTTGGTAGTACGTCTCTATAGGGACTAGACAAGAGTTGTCCCCAAACATTTGGACATATATTTATGTATTTCCTGATTTTCACTAAAGGTTTGATCATAAAAGAACACAACTGTATCTGAACTGATGTGTTTCACAGATTTACAGAAAATAAAGGCTGAACTTTTTCACCTGGTAGAACATCAAAGTGGGAGAAATTCATAAAAGCTACACGTTCACCAACATCTGAAAGCTTGCACACACCCACTTAAGCCAATGGCAGGGGAATAGGCCCATTATGAAACCAGCATTGCCTAGCATTTAAACACCCCACCCCCCCCCCCCCCCACACACACACACACACACACACACACACACATCAGCACTGAAGGGTCCCCACCACCAAAAGCCTTAAGTCTTAATGCAGCCTATAAGGAGTGTTCAGAACTAGATGATCGCTCGACATGATCCGATACACTGCTGTTCAGGTCTCTGGAGGTCTTTCATCCACTGATACTGGATACGGAGCTGATAAATTCCAATACATGACAGTTTGAAACCCAATCTGCCGTTAAGTGGACCCATTTGGCCTCGAGTGGAGCCAGGCCTGATTCTGCACCATCCTGGTAGAAGGATTTATTTATCTTCCGATTCTGCTTTTACCTTTCTGTGAAAACCGAAGCCGCCGTGTCTGCTGGACGCGTAATCGGATTTAGAATTTGGCCCGGATCCCTCCCGCGGACGACTCCTGGTTCGTATTAAAGCGATGTGCGATTGCATCACCGCTGGCGACCTGTGTGGTACAGCCTCTAATTGGCCTCACCGAGGGAAGTGCACTTGTTTTCAATGTTTGTTTTGCTTTTTATTTTGTTTGTGTTGCTCTAATTGGATTCTTTTGGCGGGCTGAGCCCTGCGGAGACGCACATGCGGGTACCGTGGGCCACTGCTTCGTGTGGCTTTGTGTGTGCAGGGCCTTAATGATCCAATGTCGCCCAACTTCCTCCACCTCTTCAGTGCCGCGCTGCTCGTTAGCCGCAACGCCTGGCTGGATTAACTACATTAAGGCATGTGGGCCGAGCCTGTTCAAACGTGCACACACACACACACACACACACACACAGGCATACACACAGGCATACACACACACACACAGGCATACACACATCTGTGTTTTCCACATTTCCAAACTCTTGCAGAACTGGTGGGCGACCACATTTGTGGATCTGTGGAACTACAGTAATCCTTATTTCTAAACCGTAAAGGAAGCTTTGAATGAACGGCAGCAGTATAAGATGTGGCACCCTACACGTCTCCAAGCTCCAATAAGTCAAATTACGGAGATTTCTGATGTTCTAAGCAAAAGTAAATACAGAGAGATCTCATCCATATGGTTTAATGCACAATTACGGCCTATTTGCATATTCTTATGCTTACCCATTACAAAGCAATGCACAACTATTATATTGATTTATGTATATATATTCTGTACCCTGCATCACTTATTAACAGCAGGAATCAGCTAGCTACTTCTCAGCAACATTATAGCAACCACCTAGTAACCACATAAAACACTAGAGAAACCAACTAGCAACCACCTAGCAACACAATAGTAACTACCTGGGACACCATAGCAACACCATGTCAAGCACATAGCAACATCATAGCCACCTTTGGCGACCATTTACCAGTACCACTGCAACAACCGAGTAATCGCTTAGAAACATCATCGATTCCGCACAACAACCACATAGCAACACCACAGTAACCACCTGGGATACCATAGCAGTCATCTAGCAACACCACATCAAGCACATAGCAACAACCAAGTAATCGCTTAGAAACATCATCAATTCCATATCAAGCACTCAGCAACAACATAGGAACCACATACCCATGCCACAGCAACCACCAAGTAATCAATTAACAACACTACTGCAACGACCTGGGGCACTATATCAACCACTTAGTAACACCACATAAGCCACTTACCAGTACCGTAGGAACACCCCAACAGCCCTACCAACGCTTTAGCAACCACGTTGCAAGATCATACCAAACTCCTGGGGTACCATCACAACCATTTGCGAAACCACAGAAAACAGTCATAGCAACCACCTGGGACATCATAGCAACCACCTGAAACACCTTAGCATCCACTTGAAATATAACATACAATAATACAATCATAATAAACATAGCAACCGCCAAGCAAAAAACTGTTTCACCCCAAGTGACCCCATAGCGACAGCATAGCAACTCCATGGAAGTGGGAATGATGGAAACACACTTTTCTAGTTAGGCTGTGGTGCATTTAATAAGTGATGGTTTACTGTTGTTCCAACGATGTAAACACAGGGCTACGTCCATATGAGCACTGACTGCCCTGTGACTGGCATTAGAACTCTCTCAGGAGAACCTCTCGGGAGAACCTCTGGCTTATAATTATCACTTGGCAGCAAATTTTTGCTCCTGCTCACGCTGGTGCACATACCTTCGTTAGCGGTGGGCACATCAACTCTGTTCAAAGATTCTTCCAGAAATGAATCACTCACTAAAACTCACTCGTGGGAAGCAAGTAATTTAACCATTTAACCTAAATGGGCAATTACAAAGCGCACACACACACACACACACACACACACACACACACACACACACACACACACACACACTCACACACACACACACAGCTAAAAGCACCACACTCCAAATACCCACATCTGCCCTCCTGGACACATACTGACACTTTACTTCAATACCAATATATGCAAATATTTATTCAGCACTGTCCTCTATCTGCTGATTCTCTCTCCTCCTGCACATTATTAATTCATTATTTCCTTATAACCTCACTGCCTTTTCATATTGTAATATTTTTGACATTTATTTGTATTATTTATTGGTATTATTGTAATTATTGTATTGTATTAATGTGCTGTATTGTGTACTTGCTACTGGCTGCCAAATGTCCTTTGGGATCAATACAGTATCTATCCGTCTCTCAATCCCTCTACCTATCCCTTTATCTCTCTGTCTGTCTGTCTCTCTGTCTCGCTATCTGTCTGTCTGTCTGTCTGTCTATCTAACTATGTGAAACAGTAAAGGCCTAAATCTTTCTTCTTTGGTTGTTTTTGATCTTGAGAGAACAACAATGATGATTTTTGTAGAACTGAATATACTGGAAAACAAATAAAACCTAATATATGAAAATATATCGGCAAATAAACAAAACCTGTGCATTAAAATAAAGTAAAGGATTTGATGAAAAATACCAAATAACACATACATACACTCATCCGATCAGCCATAACATTATAACCACTGACAAGTTACGTAAATACCACTGACTATCTAGTTCCAGTGGCACTAGGGTGGTCAAGGGGTGGGATATACTCTATTGGGCAGCACATGAACAGTCAGATCTTGGAGTTGACATGTTGGAAGCAGGAAAAAGGGCCAAGCTACTGAGCCACTTTGACAAGACGACTGGGTCAGGGCATGTCCCCAACATCAGGCAGGTATTGTTGGGGGGTTCCTGGTATGCAGTGGTCAGGACCTACCAAAAGTGCTCCAAGTAGGGACAACCAGTGATCTAAGGCTCACTACTGATTGATGCTCATGGAGGCCTCGCCTCACGACTTACAACAGGACTTAAAGGATCTGCTGCTAACGTTAGTCTCGGTGTCAGATACCACAGGACACCTTCAGCGGTCTTGTGGAGTCCATGCCTCGACGGGTCAGAGCTGTTTTGGCGGCAAGGGGGGGACCAACCCAATATAGGGCACGTGGTGTGTGTGTGTGTGTGTGTGTGTGTGTGTGTTTTGCCTTAGCAGCAGGCCTGTATAGAAAAAGTTGTAACAGCAGCATCCCTGTGGGAGAGCCTCCAGTTGGTAGCTTACTTACTCCTGAGCATGCTACCCAAGTGGCTACATGCCTGCTCAGATACACACATCTAAAGCACACGGCTTTAATACATTTGATCAAAAAAAATAAAACAAAAAGACTTTCTGGAGCACGGCGGCAAAACCTCGGGTTTGATAATGGCCGGAAAAATTGCAATTCACCAGCTATTATGCCCAATCAGGTCGGGAGGGAGGAGAGTAGAACCAGATGGACCAGCACGAGATGCATGAACACACAGGGCCTGGAGCAACAAACCACAGATGCACACATTGCAAAACCCAGAGCCTCGGGGAGTGGGCTAGGGTGGGATGGAAGGGGGGAGTGGGTCTGACTTTGTTCTACCCTCCACCCTCCACCCCCTCCCGCGCCTGTGTTAGAAGAAATGGCCTTACCTGTCTTGCTCTTCACTTTCTTGGACGGCTGCTTCTTCTTGATGAACTTTGCGGTGGCCTCCTGCTGCAGGGCGGGGTCCTCCTCCTCCTGCTCAGCGATGGGCTCGGGAATGGTCTCGCAGGCAGCTGGGGGAACATGCAGACACTGTTAGCACACAGCAGTTCTAGAAAAAATGCAGCCGCTCAGCCAAAGCTCAGCTCTGCTGAGGTGTGTTTCTGGAGCTATGAGCGTAACGTAGCGAACAAGCCAGAGAAACTTACTGCATCAAAAACTGGTATCTACAAAAAATTAAGGTTGGCTAGAGGGGCCTCTGGCTCTGAGTAGCGTTTGAGAACCAGAGCTAATCCCACAGCTTCAGGACCAGACCACACCAGTGCTCCAAGGCTGCAATCCAATCCTCACAGCAATGTCCCAACATCTAGTTAAAAGTTTTCCCAGAAAAGCAGATGCTGTTCCCGCAGGGCTGACTTTCAATTAATACCCTTGATTTTAGAAGACATGCTAGATGAGCAGGTGTCTACAAACTAGGGATGTAAGAAAGTATTGATATATCGAAGTATTGCGATATAATTTTTTGCGATATTTTATAGATTTTCAAAAACACAGTATTTATTATTAATTAATAATTAAAGGTAAAGGTAAAGATTGGTAGCGGAAGGGCTTTCATTTAATGTTGTATTTAAACCCAGAGCGCTAGATAGCAGTGCTGGATTCAGATAGCACCGTTCTGATTGGATAAAAAGCCAGCTTTACTTTCACTCAGATTTTATGTAGATGATGTGTTTTATACCATGACAGTTTTATCAAAAATAAATTAAAAGAAATAAATAAATAATAAAAATCTATATATAGATATATCATCATGCTAACAGTATCACGATATATCGCAATATACAGAATCGTAACCTCTGTATCTTGAGACGCATCGCATCGCATCTCCAGGTTCTTGCCAATGGAGCTACAGAAGGTAACTTCAGGACCCAAATCAGTCCAAATGCAGCCCCTCAACCTTCTCCACCCCCCCCCCCCCAAAAAAAAAAAAAACACACACACACACACACACACACACACACACACACACACACACACACCCCTACACATATATACACACACAAGTACACAATCCAACACCTATCTAAACCCCGCTAGCTGTCCCAACAGCAGGTCCCCGGACTGCGTCTGCTGGTCTCCATCAGTGGGATTTGAGGATCAGCCAGCATTAGGGGCCCTGGGGCGGGTGGGCTTATGAATCGGACCCCTTGTGCCGCCCCCCTCCTGTCCCGCTTTCCCTTCTTCCCACAATCCCTTAGCTTGTTTCCATTTGCCACGGTACTTTCAGCACACATCCTCAAACACACTAACCTTGCCGGCGCGAGCTCTGCCTTTCCTCCGGGCAGATTAGGATAATCCAGTTCTAATATTTATCCATTCAGTGAAGCCAATCTGCTCGAGCAGAGGAGCCGCTCGTCTGTGACGGCCAGCGGTTAGCTTTGGTCAGCGCTAGCGGTTTTCTTTCTCAGGCTCGGCGTTTGAAACTGGATACACGGACTTCATAACGCTGGTGTTTTCATAAACTCATAATCTGGGGGTCTAGATGTGTGGAAGGAGGTCAGGATCACCTTCTACCTGGACTGTATCAACATGAGGAGCAGCATAGCCCCCCCACGCCCCCTTCTACTATGATAACAAGGCCATACCGGCCATTTGAAATGTCAGCTGTTGTTTTGTGTAGCCGGCTGGAAGGTGGCAAGGTTAGGCCTGAAAAAGCTAGTGACGATGGCCACCCGTGCGCCAGGTCGGAGATGCATATACAGTCACGAGCAAAAATATGTTTCAGAAAAGGCACCAATTCTCCCAGAATCTTCTTCCAAAAATGGATTGGGCGATATTTATGGTGCCTTTTTTTAAATGATAAGAAATAACTGGAATTCAATCATGTGATTCTTCAGTAATTCGTACTTGTGGGTGGGGTAACAGGTGCTGGCAATGCAGAAATCACACGCTCATCCAGTTTAACAGGAGAAAAGCTGACCCTCAATCAGTTTTTCAAATCAGATCTGGTCAGATGACCGCCTGCACTGTTGCATTTGCAGGTAATCACATCGGATTTGCACGTCCAGACATCACAAACCCAACAGCATGGGTTGCTGCGGTAACGACTAGGCGTCAGTAATGAACTTGCGGTCCACCGCACTCTGGATTTGACACGGACGTTGTTTGTCGAGCTGTGAGTGATGGAAAAGGACATCCAATTTGAGCAGCCAAGACTGTCCAGGCTGAGACGCATCTGTACAAGTTTACAAAAGTGCTTCACTATTTACCCAAGAAACACCTCAGCTAGCTTGAATAGACTAATAATTCAAAGATTCCCTTAAGTTTAGACTCTACTGAACACAAGTCAATAAGGAGACCATAATACTCTTCGTCCAAGTATTCAGGACAGAAACAGTCTGGACGCTCATCTTCCGTGGATCTTAAAGGATGGCGGGTCGAGCCGAGCTGGACTTGAAGCTGGAAGGGCTCTTGGTGCAGATCGGCTTTTGACCATCGCCATCAAGAACAGAGGGGCTGGCTGGTCCGTTCTGGGCTTTGTAGGCCAGAGTCAGGATTCTGAATCTGATGCGGGCAGCAGCTACAGGAAGCCGATCACAATTCTATCTCGGACCACCTCTGAATTTCGGCACTTCTACACTGTATCCAAATGGATTTTGAGATAGAAGTCTGAGCAGCAAAATATCACATGAATTGTCCAAGGATATGAGAACCAACATTTTGGGAAAATATGGACATTATTAATATTATATATATATATTTATGGCAATTTTATTATTATACATTGTGCAACAGTTATTATTATTATTATACAATTATTATTATACATTTATGCAAATGCAACAGTGCAGGTGGTCGTCTGACCAGATCTGATTTGAAAAACCAATTGAGGGTCAGCTTTTCTCCTGTTAAACTGGAAGAGCGTGAGATTTCTGCATTGCCAGCACCTGTTACTCCACCCACAAGTACGAATTACTGAAGAATCACATGATTGCATTCCAGTAATCATGTAATTCTTCAGTAATTAAAAATATACATGTATATGTATAATAATAATATTATACAAAATATTATACAAAAAATACATTTTACAGCAATATCATTATTAGTTTGATTATTATTATTAATATTATTTGTGCTTAATGCACACACATACAGTACACACGCACCATATAATTCACATTTTCTTGTCTGAGATTCTTTAAGGACAGTCTGGGGGGGGGGGGGCAGTGAAAGACACCAGCACACACTCACACATATAAAGCACACACACAAACACACACACACACACACACACAGATTCAGTCTATAACTCCTATCCACAGTGCTTCCTCCTCTCTCCCCAGCTTGGAGTGAACTCCAGTTGAAACCACATTTCTGTTGGAAGTGAGCCACAGAAAGATCTGGCTTCAACAATAAGACAAGATAGTGCGTGTCCAGATTCATATGCTGTGATAAATTACAGTCCTACAACTGACGCCACAGTCCCCAGGTGTCCAAGACAGCATAGCTGACCTCGTTCTCTCTAGGTGGGTAGGCTGGCCCATCCTCTCTGCTCTACACAAGTCAGCGCAATGCTAGCCAACGCGGGCGCCTGACAGCTGACAGAAAAACTGACAGTTAAAGGTTCTCCTCCAAGCGTGTTGACGTCGCATTGGTGGCAGTGGTAGGAAAGATGTGGTGGTGCTTCTCAGGAAAAGCTGCCAGCACTTGTAGTGGAGTGTGATTGGGCTAGCAGAATGCCAGGCATGGGCTAGAGGGCTACTAAGCCCCAGTACAGTTGTGTTCTTTGGAATTATGGTGCTCAATTCTATTCTTTTGGGATGAGCCGAGTTGGTGATGAGGTGGGGAGAGCAGTGCTCCTTCAAAATCTAGTAGAAGGTCTTCTTCCCTGGACAGTACAGACAGTTACTCCAACCAAAGCAGGATCAGCTCTTTAATACCCTTGATTTCAGAAGAAAGAATGAATGAGCTCGTGTCTCAATTTTTTTTATCCATACATTGTAGTTCACAGCTCAATGCCAGTAGGTTCAGGTTTATCTGCTCCAGAGAGTCCTATTCTATTGACAGTATTTGTCTACAGGGACTAGACAAGGTGTATGTGTGCGTCTGTGTCAGGAATGGGTGCAACTTAAAGTATCTAAATGCATTCATTAGAAGGGGTGTCCACAAACTTTTGGACAGAGAGTGTAAGTCTATTCTGGGCTGGTGAATGGATGATTTCATGCTGGTGGGGGGGACAGGGATTCATTAGGATGTTGCTGGATGACATCCAGTCTAGACTCTGTAACCAGGTTCCTCAAAGTGAAAGATTATGTCGAGATCTTGTGAGATCGTACTTCAGGGATTGCTGTGAAGATATATGGTCAAAGGGAGAGTAACAAAAACACCACAAATGAAAATGTGAATGAGGTTTTCTAAAAGATGGACCTGTAGGGCGAGTTAAATTGAGAGAGAGAGAGAGAGAGAGAGAAAGGGAGAACTTCAGCTATAGTATTGACTGTTAGGAACAATAACTGGGCCTTCACTATTATGAAACATTGCGGTCATTGATTATGCCACTACAGATTCTTCAGAGAAGGTTCTTCAGAAGGTTCTCGCACATCTCATAAAGCAAAAACCTGAAAACCACTGCTCTATCCCTGTTAACAGGACAAGATCCTCAAGGAACATCTGTAACTTCTAAAACTGCAGAGGAACCTTTGAGGAACCTCCCAGAAAATATTTGCAAATTGGGGATGAGGAGGTCGGGTGGTTTTCATTCAAGTCCTCATTGCAATGTTCCTCCAACATCTAGTAGAAAGCCGCCTTCTCCAACAAAAACACAAAAACCCCCCCCCCACAAAATTAATACTCTTGATTTCAGATAAAGCAATAGATAAGCAGGTGTCCCAATACTTTTGTCCACATAGTGTGTCACTAGAAACTGCATGTAGAATAAAAAAAAGAAAAATGAATTTGATCAAGTCCTGTAAGAGATTTATCCTTAAGCAGTTTGACCACAAGAAGCCTCTTTTAAAATCAAATTTCATCTTTAAGGAACCTTCAAGAAAAAGGTTCTTAAAAGAACCCACTCTTAAGGATGAAAGCATGTGCAAAGAGCTAAAGTTTTATTTTATGCTGTAAAAAAAATTATAGCATATATATACAATTATTCCTTGAAGAATCTCTTGGTTCCGACCAAGACCTCAAATGTTCCTCAATGCTCTTAGAGGTGCCTAAGATGACTTCTGAGATTCCTCAGTACAAAATTAGGTTCTTCAAAGAACTTTGAAATACGGATCCTAGAGGATCTTTAGACTATTACATTTGGATCCAACTATGAGGTTTTCTCTCACTGAAAAGAACTCTAGCTCTTTGCACAGGCTTTCACGCTTAAGAATGGGTCCTTCAAAGAACCTTTTTCTTGAAGGTTCCTTACAGCACCTTAAAAGGTACCTCCACAGTTTCAAATTGAAGAATCTCAAAAAGTTCCTCAAAGATCTTGTCCATCAATGGCCAAAGTTATGTTTGGATGAGTGAAGGGGAGGGATTCAACCGCAAGAACACTGTACCAACTGTTAAGAATGGTGATGGGACCGTCATGGTCTAGGGCTGGATGGAGTGAATGGAACAGTGATGGAGGGCTCCCTCAGAATCCTTCAGAATAACCTCAAACCACCAGCTAGATGGTTGAAACCTGGACACCACTAAATGTTGCAACGATACAATGAACCCAAACACATGGATGAAGCAGGCTAACATTAATTTGAATGGCCTTCCCAAAGTCCTGACCTCCAACAGTCCAACAGAGAATATGTGGGACTGTGCTTAAACTTTGGATCTGTGCCAGAAGATCCACACCAGTAGTGACAGTTAAAGCTTGAACATTGGCTGATACTGATAAAAGTCTTTAAGAAACACTAGGCTTTTAAACGAGCTGTTTTTAATGAAAACTATTCACATAGGATGAGCATCTAAAGGTAGACTATTACTCCACATTAAGACGCAAATGTGTTCCTACACTTTAGACGAGCAGTGAACTCATGCAAATGTCTTCAGCATGTCTTCAGCTGCAATAGCGAAGAAACTCACGAAATGTGGGAAACACACAAATGCACTTCCTGAACAAATACAGAAGCCTCATTGGCAGATTAAAAGCCTCCCCTGACAGCGTGCTGGAAGTGCGGAATGCATTTAAGCACTCCATAAAGAACCTGACTGGGGAACATGCCAGTAAAGGACCCCTGCCTCCATCGTCTGAAAGCACAAGATTGTGTTACTTCCAACACATTAATAGAGCACAACACACTCTGCTGTTAGGCTGTTGGGCGCAGACTCAGGCATGACTAAACAGCCTCCGAGAAGAGGAAAACGAAGAACGCTGGTCTACGATCAGGTTTTATATATAAACCCATTATTAATTTATAACATTTCCAGTCAGAACAGCCATTATGTAAAGACATAATTCCCTCATAAACACACTATGTGGACAAAAGTATTGGGACACCTGCTCATTCATTGTTTTGAGGACTTGATTGTATACAGCGACAAAAGCATTAGTGAGGTCGGGACATTGGATGATCACCGACCCACCTCATCCCAGAAGTACTGGATGGAGCTCCACCACCATCAGACCAGAGAATAGTACTCCCACTGCTCCACAGCTCAATGCTGGGGGTGGGGGGTGGGGGTTTATATATATATGGGTCCTTCGAAGAACCTTTTTCTTGAAGGTTCCTTACAGCACCTTAAAAGGTACCTCCACAGTTTCAAATTGAAGAATCTCAAAAAGTTCCTCAAAGATCTTGTCCATCAATGGCCAAAGTTATGTTTGGATGAGTGAAGGGGAGGGATTCAACCGCAAGAACACTGTACCAACTGTTAAGAATGGTGATGGGACCGTCATGGTCTAGGGCTGGATGGAGTGAATGGAACAGTGATGGAGGGCTCCCTCAGAATTCTTCAGAATAACCTCAAACCACCAGCTAGATGGTTGAAACCTGGACACCACTAAATGTTGCAACAGCACAATGAACCCAAACACATGGATACAGCGACAAAAGCATTAGTGAGATCAGGATGTTGAATGATCACCGACCCACCTCATCCCAGAAGTACTGGATGGAGCTCCACCACCATCATACCAGAGAATAGTACTCCCACTGCTCCACAGCTCAATGCTGGGGGGGGTTATATATATATATATCTGGAGAACGAAAGGCTGAGGCTCCAACCTCCACAGCCCTTTCATCATCATCTTCCAGGTTCATGGTTTGAGGGAGAACGTTAGCAAGACTGGTTTAGATCAGCTCTTAGTCTGGACTGAGCTGTGAGTCAGCAGGGAGGGAAGGTGGTGCTGGAGATATCCCCACATGCTCCCTCTTCCTGTCTCTGGTTTGAGGAGGGAGATACGCTGCCTGTCAAAAGCCTGGAGAGTCTTAGCTGTTCAAAATGAATAACTTCACATATTAAAGAAACAGTTCGCCAACAAATCTACTTTAGCATGACTGATCACTGACCCATGAACCAATAAAGCCTCAAAAAAAGAAAGAAAAAAAAGATTTGATCCACTAAAGATCTGAAAGCCAGATATTTTTGATTGGGTACGTGATTGTGTACTAATGACAGCCAGTGACAGCCAACTAAGTCCAGTGTTTGTTAGCAACATTAGCCTAGCATAGATTAAAGTAAGTCCTAACTGTGCTCTAAACCTCACTGATTAGTCTGCGCCAAACCATTAAAGATCTGGAAACGTTTTGAGATTTGAGATAAAATTGGTGTCCGTTTAAGTCCAGGGATTGTTAGCAACATTAGCCTAGCATAGACTAAAGTAAGTAAACTACTACTAATGTTCTTCACCAAATCGATTTTCTGTGCAAAACCAATGAAGGTCTAAAAGTGTTTTGAGAGACATTTTTGGGTGTGTTTGAGATTGGTGATAGTCTGGTGATAGCAGAGTTAGCCTAGCGTCTTGTAATCTAAAGAAGCACACGTCAGATACCGAACATCTTGGCTAACTGACTGCATCTGGGGGAAAGTAATCAATCATCTTCATAGCATTTTTCAGCAGACTGGATGAGAAAGCACTCACATCCTTATTTAGGCCCAAACTGCTCTTGATTGTGATGGACATGAAGCTAAATCCAGGCTCTGGATCAGCACACAGCTGCTTTAACTGAGACGCAGCAGTGGAGATAATCTGCGACAGGCGGTGCGTGGTGTTGAGGTAGTGTGCGGTACACCAGTGAAGGGTCTGACAGAGCTGTGCGTCCTGAGGCAGGTGCTGCACATGGCCTGTCTGAGTGAAAGAGAGGGGGGACAAGAGGGCAAGAGACATACACCATACGGACAAAAGTATTGGGACACCTGCTCATTCACTGTTTCTTCTGAAACCGAGGGCATTAAAAAAAGCTCATCCAGCTTTGGTTGGGATAACTGTCTCTACTGTCCAGGGAAGAAGGCTTTCTACTAGAATTTGGAGGAGTGTTAGTGACCACGTCCCCAGCTCAATAGAGTCCTATTCTATTGGCAGTACTTCTCTTCAGGGACTAGAATAGAGGGAGAGCAGAGAGAATTCTGGACATGACCTGGGAGACAGAATTGAGAGAGAGAGAGTGTGTGTGTGTGTGTGTGTATGTGTGTGTGTGTTCGTGAGTGACTGTGTGTTCAGTATTAGAGTAAGGTAATGGAGGGAGTAGAGACGTGTCACACAGACAGACAGAGAGACAGAGAGACAGAGAGAGAGAGAGAGAGAGAGAGAGAGAGAGAGAGAGACAGAGATACAGAGAGACAGAGAGAGAGAGAGAGAGACAGAGAGACAGAGAGACAGAGAGAGAGAGAGAGAGAGAGAGAGACAGAGAGACAGAGAGACAGAGAGAGAGAGAGAGAGAGAGAGAGAGAGAGAGAGAGACAGAGATACAGAGATACAGAGAGACAGAGAGAGAGAGAGAGAGAGAAAGAGAGAGAGCTCATCAGAGTGAAGGAATGCTGGTCTCTCCATCTCTCTCTCCTCCACACCGCTGGGCTTCTGCCCAAACAGCAAGCCCTCCGTCCACACACTCCATCCATCCGCACACATCCCTCCATCACCCCTCCATCAACACAGGGGAGGACGCCGTCGTGACATCATCCACAGTCTACACATCCCAGCTGCTCCGGAGCAGACCCAGCCAGAACGAGAGTGAGAGAGAAAGGGGGGGAGAGAGCGAGAGAGAGAGAGAGAGAGAGAGAGAGAGAGAGAGGGATGGGAAGGCAACTGATAGATAAAGAAAACAATGAGAGAGATAGAACATGAGGAGAAAGAGAAAGAGTGAGAGAGAAGAGGGCGAGATAATGAAATACAGGAGATGCTGGGAGAGGAAAGAGGTGGGTGAGGGAGAGAAGGTGAGATGGGGAGAGAAAAGGGAGATAGAGGGGTAATGGATAAGAGGAGAGATAGAGAGAGAGAGAGAGAACAGGAATGTGAGAATTAGACAGAACTGACAGAAAGAAAGAGTGAGTCAGAAAGAGAGAGAGAGAGAGAGAGAGAGAGAGAGAGAGAGAGAGAGAGAGAGAGAGAGAGTGGGGCAGACAAGAGAGAGAGAGAGAGAGAGAGAGAGAGAGAGAGAGACATTAGGGAGGAGAGGGATCTGATAAGAAGCTGCAGACGTGACGAGGGGAGAGGAGGAGGAGGAGGAGGAGGAGGAGGAGGAGAGGGGAAGGAATGACACTCAGTTAATCATTCACACATTCTTCACTCATCTGTAGCTTTTAAAGCGTCCTTTAGCAGACAGACCCCCCTACACACACACACACACACACACACACACACACTTTGTTTGTCCTGCAGTATCAGTGAGAGCAGCTGGGTCTGTGCTGGAGTACACACTGCATCAGCAGCTCCAGCCATAATCCATACAGTTCACACTCCACAGCACAGAGAGGTAAACACACAAACACGCTCGGTAAGCAGGCCGCAGTCTCCGGGAGAGGCTGTGTTGCCGCCGCTGTCGTTGGAAACGTAAATACTTTGCGTTCACAGCCGGTTGAAAAAGCAACGGGAGCGGGGCGGGTAATAAATTACTGTTTACACAGAGCCTGACAGGCCTTTGGTCAAATGGGAGCCGGCTGTGTGCTTTGGCCCCGGGCCAGCAGTGAGAGGAGAGAGAGAGAGAGAGAGAGAGAGAGAGAGAGAGAGAGAGAGAGAGGGGGAGCATGAAGAGCTCAAATCCTGCAAAGAAGGGCTATTGCTGAGGGACACAGTGATCAAGAGATGACCACTGCAGGGAGGTCACTATTGTGACTTTAGTTTGTGGACACCTGCTCCTCTAACGTTTCTCAGAAGTCAAGGGTTCATAAGGAGGTTGTCCCGAATGATGAGAGTTCGGTATCTGACAGTGACAAACACTGATCCTCAAACACTGTCGTTCCTCATCTAACAGAACCAAGACTGAGCTGGACAACGGGCGAATTCAAAATCCCCAAAACTGTTACATCACAGTTTTATATATATTATCTGACTATATATTCAGATTTAGATGTACCCCCCTCCCCGAATTTACATAAACCCTACTTGTCTTCAAGTACAGGCACTAGACGGCTTGTCTAGCCCTCTTGAAGACATTTTGCCAATAGAATAGGACTGACTGGAGCAGATAAACATGAACCTATTGGCACCATGCTGCCTAATGCCAGGCGTGGGCTAGTAGAGGGGTATAAAACCCCCCAGCAGCAAAGAGGTGTGGAGCAGTGGAGAAACTGTGCTCTCTGAAATACTTCTGGGATGAGTTGGGGATTTGGGAATGAGATATAGTGGGGTGGTGATCATCATCCAATAACATCCCGACCTCACTAACTAGCTCTTGTTGCCGAATGCCATCAAATCCTCACAGCAATGCTCCTCCAAAATCTAGTAGAAAGTCTTCTTCCCTAAACAGTAGAGACAGTTACTCCAACATAAGCAGGATCAACTCTTATTTTAATACCCATGATTTCTGAAGAAACAGCAAATGAGCTGGTGTCCCCAAACTTTTGTCCAAATACTGCATCTATTAAAAAGGTAAAAGTAACAGCTACATAAAAGAATGACATGTAGTGTCAGAGATTCAGGACGTACGAGAGTGTCCAGGGCGAGCTAAGGTAGACTGGACAATGAGGTGCTTTCTGAAAGTGGTATCTTTGGCCCCTGTTGGGCCCTTTTGTTGGAGTTTAATGATGCGTAGGGGCCTCCGTCCTCTTGGGACCTGCTGAGGGCCCGGAGCCATTAAGGTATGCGGAAAAACACAGAGCCAGACAGTAAACAGACGGATCAATGAAACACACACTCTTTTACACCACACTTTTAAAAGCTCTTAACCTTTATACAGGCATTCTTAAGGCGAAGGGCGTCTCAGGACAAACAAGAGCCGAGCCAGGAGAGACAGACAGACAAACAAACAAACAAACAAACAAACAATAAACAAATGAACAACTCTCCATTTAATTCTGTTTTCTGAATGAAAGGCAAAAATTGAATTGGGCCACGTACTGAGCCCTGTGGCACTCCAAAGCCAAAATGATAGGCCAATAGTGAAGACTGGGGAGGACTAAAGTGTTTAATAAACGTCCAATTGATCAGCATTGATCCCGCATGATCATTTCTGTATTCTGATCAAATACTGACCTTATTTTAGTAAACAGAGCTCGTAATTTTGTTGATCTGCTGCATTGTTACTGCTCTATACACACTATATGTTCAGCCATGTCTCTCCTCTGCTGCGTTCTCTCTTCACTGTAGCTTCCTGTAGCTGCTGCCCAGGTCATCAGATTCAAACCCCTGACTCTGGCCTACAAAGCCAAGCCTGGACCAGCCAGCCCCTCCGTACTTGATGGCGATGGTCAAAAGCCGATCTGCACCAAGAGCCCTTCCAGCTTCAAGTACGGCTCGGCCCGACCCGCCATCCTTTAAGATCCACGAAGACGAGCGTCCAGACTTTTCACTGTCCTGCACCGAAGTGGTGGAACGAACTTCCTCTGGGTGTCCGAACAGCAGAGTCCAACGCTCGCTGTCCTCAAACCCAGACTGAAGACCCTCCTCTTCTGAGAGGACTTGGGCGTAGAGTATTATGGTCTCCTTATTGACTTGTGTTCAGTAGTGTCTAGTACGTTTAGAGCTTTGAATTTTAGTCTAGTCAAACTAGCTGAGGTTAGTCTTGAGCATCTGCTAAAAGCCGTAAATGTAAATGTAGTGGTATGCAGCTTGAGTACATGAGTACACGACGATATAAACACTATTTAAATCTATAGTTTTTACAATATTTATATAATATTTATATAATATTTAAATATTTATACAATATTCTATAATATTTACAGATGTAAACACTATAAAAATCTAGGGTACAAATATAAATGCAAATATAAATAAATAAAAGAAATATATAGTTTTTACAGATATGCACAGTATATACATGATATATAAAAGATTATATTATACACGGGGTCGGCTTAAAATATTAACGTTGTCATCAATTACGCCTAAATACAACACTTAAAATACTCTTTAAAAACTATTTTTAGAAATTTCTATGTGTATTAATGTATATTAATACTAAAATAAGTAAGAAATGTTGCTGCAAAATCAAGCATTTAAATCACAAAAAAATGCAGGAAGATGCTGGTTGGCCTGTTTTATTGTGCAAGTATATATAGAAATCATTACCCTGTTCATTTTATAATAACTCCTTAAAAAGCCCAAGACCCGCCGGCAGGCAGAAAGTGTCATTACAAACCTCTATTACCAGAGAACAGCCGCAGCAGTCTGTACAGACGGCCCTGTAGTTACTGAGTAATACAGCTTATCCGTCAATGGTGATGAGCATGTTTTCTTGACTTTGTTGTCAGGGTCACTGAGGGCTGACCAATTTTGCAAACTGTTCACTGCAGCCCTAATTTGCATGCACACACACACACACACACACACATACAATGCTAACCTGGCATCATCACAGGTGTTGGAGCGTTAGCCTCGGAGGACAGGGACAGGCGGCCTCCCTTGCCGATGCGGTCACACAGCAGCGTTATGTGCTTCTTGAGCCGTGAGGTGTCTTTGGGCATGCTCAGCTGCGTTGTGCTCAGGCTGACGGCTTGGTCCTTCGGGCTCCTGGACAGACAGGTTCTCAGGAGGTGCGACACGGCGGCGTCCACGCTCTCCTCCCAACCCTGAGAGAGAGAGAGAAAGAGAGAGAGACTGATTCACACCTTTGTTGTGATTAGAAAGACAGTAAAACCTGCTAGAATCCAAATGGCTTTAGGGATGAACTGACTGCATAGCGCCCCCTGTGGCAGAACCAAAGTACAGCGATCTGACCAGGAGAAAGAGAGTTTAACCCGGATACCAGGACTGTTGCAACACTATAGCAACCAGTGGGTTACACCACAACAATCAGCTGGGATACTACCGCAACCACCCAGCAACACCCTAGCAACCACATATAGCAACACTACAGCACCCTGGCATCTGGCAACCACTAAGCAACAGCAATGCAACCACCTGGGATACCAATAGCAGCGCCCTAGCAACACCATAGCAACCACTTAAGCTGTTTTTCAGTTTGGGATATTTCAATATTTTCTACAAACCACTCAGCACACTATTACTGTTACAACAGCAGGTTACACAGGGTCAGAACCCACACAGGCAAGTCCTATATATATATATATATATATATACACACTAAAAAATGTATCACATGACTTAAACAGTGCTGGCAGCCTGGATTTGATCTGCACATCAGTCCATGTTTTCAGACAACAGCAGGTCATACAGTGTCGGGACCCACACAGGCAAGTGTATTAGAGATTACTGAACCACTGGACACTACCTGAGGCAGGTGTGTGTGTGGTTTTAGCAGTCCGCTGTCCACTACCTGTTAGCCACATTAGCCTCGCAGCTCCAGCGCCAAACCAAAGAAGCGAACACAGACTGATTGACTGCATTTAGGGCAAAAGGAAAACTGAACAAGCTGAATCAGACTTTACCCACAACTGCTAAGACAGGAGGGCCTTGTGGACAGTCGTTCGCACGGATGAATGCGTGTGTGTGTGGGTGTGTGTGCTGAGGCTCCCTCGGAGGACGGATGGGCCGAGTGTTGACAGGCAGGGCAGGGCGTGGGGCCGCTGTGCTGTCCCCTGCCGCCATCCAGATAGCCCGTAATGAACCCTAATGACAGGTAATCAGGCCTGTAATGATGATGACAGGGAAGAGCCATTTACAGACAGAGGAGGGGGAGGGAGGGGGTGAGCACCGGGGTGGGGGCAGGTGAGATTTAGTGTCCATCACTGAGGGAGAGTACAGAGCACGAGTTCATGAGCCCAAGAAACATGACACAGTATAAGTGCATCAGCCTTCTAGTATAGATACTGAACCAGGACTTACTGGACAGGGAAGAAGACTTGCTACTAGATTTTGGAGGAGCAGAGTGTTGGTCAGGATGATCACCACCCCACCTCATCCCCCAACTCCACAACTCATCCCGAAAGTATTAGATGAAGCCCCATTTATCCGTCATCTCAGAGAACACCAGTCCTCCCACTGCTCCGCTGCTCAATCCGGGGGAGCTATACATGCCTGGCATTAGGCAGCATGGTGCCAATAGGTTCCAACAGTTTCCCTGCTCCTTTCCTACTGGCAGCGCTTCTCTACAGGGTCAACCCACAGGCTATTAGACACATTAGCCTCGTAACTCGTAACCAGTGCAAAATTAAACAAGCAATTTTTACTTCCATTTCTAAAACAGCTACAGAACCAGCGAGTGTGAGTGTGTATTCAGGAGCATGCATGGTGGGAGGTTGGAGGCTCTGCAAAGGTGGTCACAGGTGAGGAGATGCAGAGCACTTTCCCCATGGCCCACTGCATTGGTGGAATTCCAGTGGCGACACGGCTTACTTGGGATTATTTGGTTTGAGAGATAAGAGACATTAAAGGGAGGGGCGAGACTGGCCGCCAAAGACGGCTGCGATGGACATGGCTCCGGGTGGGCGACGGGGGAAAGTGTGTGTGTGAGAGTGTGTGTTTATTAGGCTCTGATACATATATATATATATATATATATATATATATATAAAATGCAGGTGAGACACATAATTGCATGTATGTATATTTATATACACTGAACGCGGGACATATGATTACATATACTTTATATACTGTGTGTATGCATATTAAATATAAATATATATATATATATAAAATTTATATAATACACATGGGCTATTTTTACAGGTATATATACACACACACACACACACACACACACACGGGTATATAAATACGCCCTATAGGTTATATGTATGTAATTATGTATACATAATAGTAATGTCCTTATATGAGAAAAAAAAAACATTATACATCCATATATAATGTGAGTAACTATGCAATACAAATATGCACCATATGTGTTATATGTATGTACATATGTAAAAGTAATATTCTTGTATTCTTGTCACTGTCACGTCTCTTCATTTTGACAATGTGACTTTATAGAATTTATATGCTTCAAATGTATAAAATTATATACCTATATATATATATATATATATATATATATATATATATATATATATATATATATATATATATATATATATATATTACTTTTTATTACTTTTATTTTTCTATTATTTTGTGAAATTCCAATTAAACAGGACTAATTACTGTATATATATATAAATATATATTATTTTTATTTTTTTGTACTGTTTATTATTCTGACTGGTCAAATGCTCCAACATGACTTGCTTGAGTTAAAAACATAAAGGTAGGAAATGAGAGAAAGAGAAAAACAGAGAGAGAGAAACAAAGTGAAAGCTCATGATACGTGTCATTAGTGAGCGGTTGGCTCAGTTTACTGATTCTATCTGTGCTCGGACCATGACATACACACACACACTCTCACACACTCACACACCCTCTCACCCTCTCAGCGTGATCCGGAATGAGCAGTAGCTATGGAAACCAAACTCTCTCCTCTGTATACTTTCCCTCCGTCACTGTGTAAACTACTGCGTTTACGCTAGCATTAACCCCCATGCCCCCCCAGCAGAGACAGCTGCACCCCCCACCACCACCCACCCCCCACCTATAAGCATAAAAAAACGTGTGACCTCAGCTTTCAGAAGCCGGTCCTCTTTAACGGCCCACTTTACGGTTTCCTCTTGTCATGTCTTTGACAGTAAAGAAGATACAGTGATTCAACTGATGTGTGGAAGAGTCGCTCACACACACACACACACACACACACACACACACTTATTCTCACACACACAGGCAGATATAGCCTGCATCTGAGGAAGGGTCGCTCCAGCTTTAAAGAGGGAGTTAGCGTGTTTGTTGTGTGGATGCTCATAAAACGGATTACTCCGTAATTGGCCATAATTGGCTGTAATTGGCTGTAATTGTCGCGGGGATGACTGCATTAGCTCAGACGTGTGGCGCAGGCCTATTTTCAGAAGCACAGTCACACAGGAGGGTAAATATAGAAGGCCACGTATGTATATATGGAATGGCTCTAAAAGTAGTATCTGAGCACCCATTGAAATGAGGACACGTCCCAGCTTTAGCCGTTGGCTTATATAGCGCTGCAGTAAATTAGCGCTCGAGTGTGTGTATGCCACCTGTCACTGCGGAGCACTCTCACCAGCCTGTGATCCCGCCATCCTCATTGTGAAGGTATTTGCAGTGACGCCAGCAGCCGTGAATAGCCTGGAGCAGCGTGCTTACTGAACAGGACGGAGGCTAATTGATAACTGAAAGGGAAAGCAGCAGAGCCCACATAATGCCCCCTACAGGTGCACTGGAGGAAGTACAAGTGGAGTAGACTGGAGTGTGGCACAGCACTCTGAGAAAGAAGATGATAAAAAAATACATTCAGGTTCAAACTACATTTCGTCAGAATACACTCCGGAGTGTTTGCACGAGTAACCCAGAATGTATTCAGACACAATTCTGTCTGATCCGGAATGTATTTGGACAAAATTCTGTCTGAACCAGAATGTATTCTCAAAATTCTGTCTGAACCAGAATGTATTTGGACAAAATTCTGTCTGAACCAGAATGTATTTGGACAAAATTCTGTCTGAACCAGAATGTATTCTCAAAATTCTGTCTGAACCGGAATGTATTTGGACAAAATTCTGTCTGAACCGGAATGTATTTGGACAAAATTCTGTCTAAACCGGAATGTATTTGGACAAAATTTTGTCCGAACCGGAATGTATTTGGACAAAATTCTGTCTGAACCGGAATGTATTTGGACAAAATTCTGTCTGAACCAGAATGTATTTGGACAAAATTCTGTCTGAACCAGAATGTATTCACAAAATTCTGTCTAAACGGAATGTATTCACAAAATTCTGTCTAAACCGGAATGTATTTGGACAAAATTCTGTCTGAACCAGAATGTATTCTCAAAATTCTGTCTGAACCAGAATGTATTTGGACAAAATTCTGTCTAAACCGGAATGTATTTGGACAAAATTCTGTCTGAACTGGAATGTATTCAGACAAAAGTCTTCAAAATTCAGTTTCAGCCTAAATATATTTTGACAAAAGTCTGTAAATTCAAATTTTATTCAGGTTGTTCATCTACCTTGCAAAAACATCTCAGATTCATAGCCTAACTAAACGTTGGAGACTGTCCAAACTGTCCAAGAAATATTAGGCCGTGGCAAAATCTATTAAAAAAGGTGAGAGACCCACAATGAGAAACCTGAACTTGATCCGAACCCGTCCAATAGCTGAGGAATAATAAACAGAGCCAGCTCAACCTGATGTGAATAACTGGACTGGGCAAATATTTCAAGCTCTAGTTCAAACTCACCTACTAAACCCAGTAACTACTAACACCTGCACTGAATCAGGTGCGTCTGAGCAGAGAGATCAGCAGACTGGGCCGCAGCGCTTCAGGACCAGAGCTCGACCCGCACAGAACATCAGATATGAAGAAAGAAGAGGTTGCGTAAAAAAACTCCCATAAACACTGTGTGCTCTAAAACTGACCCGCCCGGGAACCTCGAAAAACAGAAAGTCCTCAAACACACTCTCGTTTTGATCTGTCAGCAGGTAGAGGGGGTCACTGGACCCCTTCTTTCAGAGTGCGCAAACAATTCGGGAGCTTTCAGCAGCTTCACCCGACACAGGAGCCGTTTATGCTGAGGGGCCCCTGAGGTCAAGGGCTCGGCCCGAATTAGGGTTCTTAGAGGACAGAACGATAGAGTGTGTGTGTGTGTTTGTGTTCTCAGCATGAATGCTAGATCATTGTGCAGTATTGTGGGTGTCTGTGTACAGGGGTACCCGCTCTCGCTCGCTCTCTCTTTCTCAAGCTGATACCTGATGATATGTGTGTGTGTGTGTGTGTGTGTGTATGTGTGTGTGTGTGTGTGTGTGTTGATATGTGAGTATGGGTGCTGTAAGTGGACTTGCTGATAGTTGCATGATCTGCAGTATATTGTGATTCTGTGTACCCAGCATATAGCATATATTAATACCACAAACATAAAAATATAATAATAATAATAATGCTCTATTAGCCAAAAGTTTTGGCACCCTCATATTTTACCACACACATATTTTTAATATTGCAACCTCTTAGGAATCAACACCAATAGCAGTACCTTGGAAACCAACTACCAACAGATTATCAACCAACAGATATACCACTGCAACACCATAGCAACCATTGAGAAACACGTTTTTTTCAAGTTATTATTATTATTATTATTATTGTTATTATTATTATTATTATAATCATCTATGTATGTTTGAAAGGCAATATTAATTAAGTGAAAGGTCACAATTTACCAATAATAATAATAATAATAATAATAAAATATATGATTATTTTTATGTATGTATGTATGTATGTATGTATTTATTTATTTTATTGATTGATTTTATTTATTTATTAGTTAATTATGTTTGTGCCCCCCTGGTCAAATTAGACATTTGATTGATTTTCTAGGTGTAAATAAGTAAACGACTCCTCTATAGAGAACAAACACAAACACTTTTCCAGTAAAATTTAGTCACAATCTTCAAAAACGTGAACTTTTGAATTTAACATGTAAAATTTAGGTTATTATTATTCTGCTTAAGAAATGGAATTTAACCTGAGTTCCAAAACCTCTGCATAAGAACATTTCAGCTAACAAAAGTACTAAGCTTTACGAAGCTTTTCATCAGTCTGATGGAAGTGTGTGTGTGTGTGTGTGTGTTCTCACCAGCTGTGGTGTGTCCTGCAATAAAGGCAGTAGAGTGGCCTCGAGTATGGTGGTCTGGTCAGTGCCGAGTCCCTGCCACAGTGACACCAGCAGGATGAGCAGGTGAGTGGCGCTCCGTAACCGGGAGAAGGCCTGCACCAGACACGCCCTGTTCTCTTCCGCCGCGTCCGCTAATGCTATCACCTGAGAAAGAGGGAGAGAGAGAGAGAGAGAGAGTGCGTCTTAACTTCTATATGTGAAACATTGGTTTGATTTCCGGATTTTATTCCCGTCCGGATTTTTTTCCTCGCTCCTCCTCTGAGAAAATAACGAATATCCAACAATTCAGACGGGATTAAATGTACATGAGGTCTTCAGGCGATTCCCGGATTTTATCCCTGTTCGGATCGGCTGGAATGTCAATGTTTTTTTTGGGTTTTTTTTCCTTATGCACAACTAAATTATCTCCAACTCAGACAGGACATGTAGTACATAGAGTCCTGGGGTGATTCCCAGATTTTATTCCATGCCCGGATCAGCTGGTATGTCCTTCCCCCCCCCCTCGTTCCTCGACTGAGAAAATAACAGCCTGGATTTGCTGTTTGATGAAATGTACGTAGGCTCTTGGTGTAATTCACCAATTTCATTCCCTGCACTGCATGACCCGCACTTCCCTCCAACCACAGCCCTGCTGAAGTGAACCCACACCTCGCCCGTGCTATAACGTCACATTCATGCCTAAGCACTTCCATTCAGGTCGAATGACTCGCGGCCCGCCAGCGCTCCGAAGAAGGAAAACAGGGTAACTGCCTTTCAAAGTGGAGCCTGTAAACGGAGAGTGGTGTGCAGTGACAAAACGGCCCGCCGCGCCAAGCCAAACGGAGCCCCCCGGTCAAGGGGCTTTTGTGAGGGCCAGCGCAAGGCCTGATTGATGCCAGCTGAGGAGGAACAAAGGCACATTTAGCCAGGGTGGGGTGTGTGTGTGTGTGTGCGCGTGTGTGTGTGTGTACGTGTGTGTGGTGGGAAAAACTGGATCCAGGCCCAAATGTCCTAAACAGGAGATCACAGGGCAAAGTGGTTGTGGAACATTCTTACTAGGTGGTTGCTATGGTATCTCAGATCATTGCTAGGCTCTTGCTAAGTGGTTGCTATGGTATCATTGGTACACTAGAAGGAATGTGATGTAGTGTTCGAGGTTTACCCACTACACTACACTACACTACAATTGCTTGGTAGCAGCTAGATGGTTCTAGATAGTGGCTGTTAGGATGTTGCTAGGGGATTGGTATGCAATCAGAGTTTGTTGCTAGGTGACTGCTATGGTGTACCATGCGGTTGTTAGGGTGTTGTCTTGTATTTGCATAGGGGTTGCTTGGGGGTTGCAGTGGTGGTCCAGGAGGGTGCTTGTTCGGGTGTTGCTATGTGGTTGCAATGGAATCCTGGGTAGTTGCTAGGTGGTTGCTGTGGCGTTCCAGTTGGCTGAAGAACAATGTGTATAATCTTTATTGATCCTAAACTACTGCGTTTAATCTATCGCCTTAGGAATGTGGCCCCACATTCCTAACGCAGGGGCCCAGCATAGATATTTTTTTCTGAACTGGCCAAAAATAAATTAATCATAACTGCATTGGACCCCTGGTGGGGCAAAACTGAAGCGAAGGGGAATTTCCGTGACTGGTACAGCATTGTGGGTGCGCGACTACAGCATCCCTTGCACTCCGGGGGTCCAGACACAAACGTACACACACTTACTTTTGCCATAGCCGCCACTTACCTCGGGCACATTCTGCAAAAATTACACAGCCTAAAAATACGAGCCTATTCCCAATGTAACATTTACAACCCAAAACAAGTCGTGACCAGCGGCCCGAGAAAAATCCATTATCCCTGAGGGACCAAGCCGCAAGTGGAGAAGCAGAAATATCTCCTCAGCAGGGATAAACAGCCCTTATTTATTTATTTTCCCCCTTTCGGGCGGTGGTATTTCTGGCACGGGGGTTGGTGAGGGATGCCTTTGGTTTGTGGTCTTGCTTGCACCTTGAAGAGTCATGTAGCTCATTCCAATGCAAGGCTTCTCAGCGGCAGGAACGCCGGAGGAACATTGCCACAGCCTGGCTTGAATGTTTCGGCAGGGTGTTGGAGGTGCCGGGCTGAGATAAGGCAGTGGAAAAAGTACAGGGCAGAGGCGTGTGAGTGATTGCGGTGGGACGGCACGGACTTTCCCTGAAACACACTACAGGAGGATTACGGGCAGGTTCGTTAGAGCACTTGCCCGCAGAACATGAATTATTGAAGATGTGTGAATTGCGTAGTCAGGGGGCTTTATGAGAACCACCAGCATCACCAGAGCAGGGCTTCATCTCCAGCATCTACTCCCTTGAATTCCACAATGTCTTCACTAATACAAACATATACAGTATGATAGAATTTTATGGAGGGAAAAAAAAACACCCATGAAACCACCTGGGACACCACAGCAACTGCTTAGCAACCATATAGTAACAACTTATAACTTAAAACACCCTATAGCAATGCTCTGCAATAGCAATCATTTGGAGCAGCATAGCAGCTTCCTAGGAAGCACACCGCGACCACTCGAGAAACCACAGCAACCATCCAGCAAATGCACAGCAACCACCTGTGATACTACAGCAACTGTGTAGCAACCGCATAGCAACACCAAATATATACAAAGTACCAAATATATACACACATATATATACACACATATATATATATATTAATAAATATACGGGCAGAAAGGTTTCAGTGTGGCTTACTGAGGGAAGCATTTCATCAAGACCCTACTGAGCCAAAACACACACACACACACACACACACACACACACACACACACACACACACACACACAGATCTAGAGAAATACAGAATACTATAGGGGACAGATTGGGCAGATTGGACAGTGTGTTCTTTAGGGCCCTTCCCAGTCAACGAATCTGAATCCCACAGAACATCTTAGAGATGTGGTGGAGAGAGGGACTTCCCAGCATGAACGTTCTCCAGAAGAATCAGCAGGAACTGTGTGATGCAATCATGTCAACATGGACCAGAATCTCCAGGGAATGTTCCCATGAAGAACTGAGGCCTACCTTACCCAGGAGGCCTACCTAACCAGTGTGTTTCTGTGTACGCGTGTGTGTGTACATGCATGTGTGTGTGTGTGTGGGGGAAAGGGAAAGAGTTCCAGAAAAAGAAAGAAAGACTCAGAGAGAGAGAGAGAGAGAGAGAGAGAGAGAGAGAGAGAGAGAGAGAGAGAGAGAGAGTCAGACAGAGAGATCAGCATCATACCAACAAATGATCCTAGACAGTAACTGCTTTTGTCTTTGGTCACGGTGCAGAGATAGAGCGAGGCTGGATAGCTCCTGGCCGATTGGCCGGGACAATGCTTGTTTATAAACCGGGTCTTTGGAGCGGAGAGACAGTGCGGCTGGAGAAAGACCGAGGCTCGATAGCATCTGGCAGACCCACACAGGCAACCCGAGATGGCTTATCGGCAGCCGCGGAAGGCTCCAAACCACACGGCCCTGATAAGGCCCAAACCTTTCCCTCCCCACCACCCTTCCACCCCCCCCAACTCCCAACTCTGCTAATCCCTCTGCAGCTTACTGAGACACATACACAGTGCTCCAGCTGCAGCACCGGCCCGTTCCAGCACTCCGGGGTGTGGGGATACCGAAGTGTCTAGACATCTACTGCTGACACAGGTGCACAGCTTTGCATCAACTCCATGGAAAAGCATTGCTGAGGTTCTTTTGGGCACAGTTGGTGTGGCGTTTGTGGATGCACTGATGGGTTCTTGCTTGGGAGGGTTCTAGTTCTGAAAGGTTCTGAGAGGTTCTTGGGTCATCTTGCTGCACTGCTCTTTCGAGATCTAGCCGCAGATGTTTAATGATGTTTAGGTGGGAGGATCCATCCATTGGATCCACCACTGCCCTGGAAAAGACGGGCGCATTTCTCAGACGCATTCAAAGAAGCTTTCTAAAAGGCGCACTGCTGTGACTGCTTTTGGCATATGGTGAGATCTTCACTTCCAGAATTTGCTGGTATTTCATTGAACCATTCTTCCTTCTTCCAGTCAAATGCTGCCTGTGTCACCGGCTGCAGCACAAACCCAAAGCATGATGGCTCCATGGCCATGCTTCACAGTTGGAGTGGTTTACTTTTCATGGAAATCTGAACTTCTGAATTTTAAGCCCCTTCTGACACAATTTATTTCATGAAGGTCGTATTTACATTTTTACAGTAGAACAGTGTCAAGTCAAATTTATTTGTGTAGCTTTTTACAACTGTTGTCGTCACAAAGCAGCTTTACATAATTAGTAATTAATAAAAGACAGAGACAAAAAAAAGAAATAACGCAAGAAGACAAAGGATCAAAGACCCCCAGTGAACCCCAACGGCGACAGTGGCAAGGAAAAACTCCCTCAGAGCTGGAGGAAGAAACCTTGGGAGGAACCAAGACTCACAAGGGGGACCGACCCGTCCTCCTTTGATCAGAACTATTTATAAAATATTGATAAAAATTACCAAACCAGATACAGCAGATAGTTAATAGTGATGATATTAATAGTGCAGATAGTTACGAGTCCATTTAGGTTTGAACATGGTCATTAGACAGGTAGCAGTGGTAAGGAGGGTGTGCCGCTGGTCTGGTATGGGTGGTGCTGGGTGGGGGGCCTAATGGTCGGACTGGTAGGTGGCAGCTGGTCTGACGCAGGTAGACAGGACCTCAGTGGGCAATCTTCCAGCAGGTCGGGCTGGGTGGCCATTTACTCTGAGAAGGTGCCATCACTCTAGAGCTAGAGGTTCTGCACTCTGATACAACTGACTGGTGTGCTCGCTTATTTATATCTGCAGGGCACGAATACTGTATTAAATATGCTGAAATACCAGGACAGAAATAAATGTGATATTCCTCTCTAGTGCTGATCCTGGTCCTAGGTCCTCTAAGGTCATCTGCATAAAATACATCAGCTCTTGGCACCAGCTCACACTTCCCATTTCGCTGCATGTGTAAACTATAACAGAGCTTTAGTCACACGTCTGTTGGATGGCCTGGAAAGCCGCCTCGGTGATGGATATGTATACGTATGTGGTGGGAAGAGAGCGAGAGAGTGAGCCAGAGCACAAATTAGCGAGCAATGGGCAGCTACATCAAACAGCTCTGAGCATCTGGGCATGTACGTGCCTCCTCGGAGACGAAACACCTTAATGGCCTTGCGGTTAGATAGTGCAGGGTGGTCCTCCGCCTACGGTGTAGGACGAGGGAAGGTCAGGAGCTGCAGGAGCACCACCCTGCTGGGGCTTTGGAAGGGTGGCTGGAACGTAACCACACTGCACTGCTGGACGTAAGGAGGACGGCTACCGCTGTACAGCATTAGACTTCCGAACGATCTACGATGGTTTCGTCCAAATCATCACTGTAATGGAGACTTCTGTAAATCTGCCTCGAGACTGTTTACACATGCAGCAGTCAAGCACAGGCCTATTGAGTGGGTGGGTTAAGTGGCTCAGAAAATTGGGGAGAAAATTGGGTTTAAAAAAAAACTGAAAACACTGGAATGGGATTACGCAACTGCAAAAGAGAAGCCTTGAGAAGTAACCTCTTCCGCAGACCCCCTAGTGGCCATTCTGCTAGAAGAATGGAAATATACTGAACCTGTTCAAATGTGGCTTAATATAGCGTCACAAAGGGTTCCAAGGGTTCATATACAGCACCCTTTAAGCTAGAAGTGAGCTTACATTGGGTTTGGAACACAAGACATCAAACACCAAAAAAAAAAAACTGCTTTACAGAAGAAGCAAAAATAACCTTCTGAACTTCCAATGGAAGTCGATGTAAAATAATTGTATTCATTTAGGAGCATTTTGATTGGTCCCTTATATATATATATAATATAATATATTTAATTTATAAAAAATAAATAGTTTTTGCCCAACTTAGTGTGTGTGTGTGTGTGTGTGTGTGTGTGTGTGTGTGCACGCACCCATGTCCACACGGACACACGCAGCAGTGACAGCTATCCGGAGTGTGTGTACGTTCGTTCATACTTCATTCCAGCTTCCATATTTAGGAGCTGGGAGGCCTTTCATTACTGCAGCTTTCTCTACTCATTTTAGCAGACGCTCTGTTCCAGTCTGTAATCACCAGGCCAAATTCACCTCCCATGCTGCAGCACACACACACACACACACACACACACACCTCCCATACTGCAGTCCACCTCCATACACACACACACGAATAGATACACACCTCCCGCACTGTAGCCTGTCTGCTTACACACACACACACACACTCACGCAGACCCACACACACACACAGTGGTGGTACATATTAAAGGTCAGGTGCACAGTCACATACAAAGACACACACAGAGTCACACAAGCACACAGTGGTCTCCGGATAGGTGGGTATACTTTCCTGGGGAGCCTCTCTCCAAGACGTGTGCCTATATCTGGACCTAAGGACCCCAATCTGGGCCCAAATCAAGACTTAACGCCAGGGTTAAAGTTCTGGATCAAACGACCAAGTTAAAGTTTGAGTGAACGTCTAGGATCAAAGTCAGGGCTTAACGTTTCGGCTAAAGGTCTAGATCAAAAGGTCTGGGCTTAAAGTTTAGACCAAAAAGTTTGGGCTAAATGTCTAGACCAAAAGGTCTGGGCTAAAGATCTAGACCAAAAAGTCTGGGCTAAAGATCTAGACCAAAAAGTCTGGACTAAAGATCTAGACCAAAAAGTCTGGGCTAAAGATCTAGACCAAAAAGTCTGGGCTAAAGATCTAGACCAAAAGGTCTGGGCTAAAGATCTAGACCAAAAGGTCTGGGCTAAAGATCTAGACCAAAAAGTCTGGGCTAAAGATCTAGACCAAAAAGTCTGGGCTAAAGATCTAGACCAAAAGGTCTGGGCTAAAGATCTAGACCAAAAAGTCTGGGCTAAAGATCTAGACCAAAAAGTCTGGGCTAAAGATCTAGACCAAATGATCTGGGCTAAAGGTCTATACCAAAACATCAGGGCTTAAAGTCTAGACCAAAAGGTCTGGGCTTAAAGTCTAGACCAAAAGGTCTGGGCTCAAACTTCAGGCTAAACGTCTGAGCTTAAAGCCGGGACCAAAAGGTCCATCCTAAAGGTCTAGACCTTTATGGTCTGGGCTTGAACTGGACTAAACAAAATTTTAAACATTGATTCCCTGGACAGTAGAGACAGTTTCTCCAACAGACGCAGAACCTACTCTTTTTTTAATGCCCTTGATTTTACAAGGAATGAGTGAATGAGCAGATGTCCCATACCTTTGTCCATATAATGTATGAATATGTGACAGCAAACTCAAACTTATGATCAGTGATTCCAACTGAGCCTTTCCAAAAAGATGAGAATGACAGAATAACGATTCCTAACTTACGAATCCTGATCAGAAACTTCTGGAACAATTAATCCAGACTGATTACAGCGACTCCAGACTTCTGAACTGTGATTCCAACCATTATGACCACACTGGAACTGGGTAAAGTACAATACACACACCCGGACAAGAGCAGCAATGCATATGAAATGTGAAGTATTATTTTTATTACTACTGATTGAGATTAACAGTACATAATAAAATTAAACCAGTTAAAATAATTACAGATACCCTCACACACACACACACACACACACACACACACACAAACAGTCCAAAGTAAGAGCAGGCACACACAAACAAGAACGCAAGACAAAACGCAGCTGAGACGCCACAGAGCGCATCTCCAGCAGATAACACTCTATCTGCCTGCGCACTTAAAGACAACACAGCATTAGAGCAGCGGTTACTGTCTTCTCCACGCTTCAATCTCCGGCCAAATCACGAGCTGCAGCGCACGTGTGTGTGTGTGTGTGTGTGTGTGTGAGCACGCGCCAGCGAGTCTGAAAAACAGAAGGACCTTCTGCCAGGTGTGCAACTGTGGCATCTCAGTATACTGGAAAACAGACACACACACACACACACACACACACAGGTAAGCAGATAAGTCTCTTTGTATTTGCATTAAAGTGAAAATCTGTCAGAAAGCTGATGCAGACTCAGACTGAGAATCTGAGCTAAAATCTGGATAAAAACATAGAGGAGCTACAAAGAGACCTACGAGAAAGATCTGGTCTAAAAGTCTAGACCAAAAGTTCTGGGCTCAAACTTCAGGCTAAACGTCTGAGCTTAAAGTCTGGACCAAAAAGTCTGGACCAAAAGGTCTGGCTTAAAATATCTAGATGAAAAGGTCTCAGCTTAAAGTCTAAACCAAAAGGTCCGGCCTAAAGGTCTAGATGAAAGGGTCTGGGCTCAAACTTCAGGCTAAACGTCTAAGCTTGAAGTCTGGACCAAAAGGTCTGGGATCAAACTTCAAACTAAACGCCTGAGCTTAAAGTCCAGATCAACAGATCTGGTCTAAAGGTCTGGGATTAAACTTCAGGCTAAACATCCGAGCTCAAATCTTGAGGCATGTAGTTTGGACACTAGCCTCATAGCGCCATTTCAGACATGAAGCACATTTCAGACACCAAACATGGCTTGGCTAATTCATCAGATTCAGGGCAAGGGGGAAACCCCTTAATTTCTGGCTGAACCACCGTTTTAAGGGCCAGGAAAATGACCTTTTCTCACTGGTCGTCTGTACAGTGTCTGTTTACAGTGGACAGCCATTAAATGCCTTCACTGCAGCAATGCAAGCGAACGCTAACTCACTCAGACTTCTGCTTCCAACCAAAGAAACCTTCCCTCTCTGAATCTCTGACTTCCACCCTGCACCACTGCTGCCATCCCCCTTGACTGAAAGAGGACCCTCTTGACATTCTGCTGCCCTCTGCAAGCACCTCTAACTGCCTATTCTTTTGGGGCGCATAAGAGACCTGACATGCACTTCAGTCTCAATGGATGAATATATAGAGGTATATATACACATGCCACATGGAGAGCTAATGGGCGTGCGAAAGCAGCTCGGGCTGGGAAAGTGGAAAGCTGAGGGGGAAAAAACACCATATGACTAATATAAAATAAGCCCAAAAAGACGAGTGAGTCACTGGACTCGGGTTAAATGGCCCAAATTAAAGTTAAAGGCGCCGGGCTTCTTAAAAATAATAATAATAAAACAAAAAAATGAAATAAAAAAAAGCTCTTTTTAGGTCCCTTTAGGTTACAGCTTGGGCAAAGACAACAGGGCTGCATGAAGAAGGGTGACTGTAAAGGCAGGGCAGGACAGACGTCGTTTCTGGAGTTCGTGATTCATGGAGCGCTGAGGAAAGTAAGGGGACGCGTACGAATCTCGAAAACAAGGAATTTATGGCTTTTAAATGGACAGTTAACTGAAAGCACTGCTGCTTTACTCCATACACCACAATACCCTGCTGGTATAGGGGATTGAACCGGAACAGGATGGTCAGCAAATAAAGTGCTCCATCGTCTCGGGAGAATAGAGGGTTAAGGCCCCAACAGTAGCTTTGTTCAAGTAAAAAATAAATAAATAAATAAAAATACCGGTATTAGCAAAAAATAATAATAACAAAAAAGAAAATAAACCAAAACTTAATTAATAAAAAATAAATAAATAACAGATTTGCAGAATTTCATTTTTATATAAATTTTTTTTTCAGAGTTTTGAAAACCAGAGAATTAATTGATTAATTAAGAGAAAATAATGAGCAGATACATCTATAATAAATAATTAATAACTATATTATATACTTTACTATATATACTATATATATTATATATATATATATATATATATCCAATTTTATATATTTTTGTTAATTTATTTTTTATGAAGAAAAGTAATTTCTTCAGGGACCATTTATTATTATTATTATTATTATTATTAATAATAATAATAATAATAATAATAATAAATAATAAATAATAAATAATAATTTATTTAAGTAATTTATTTGAGATGTACAGTGTGGTCAGTTTTTGTCCAGCATTAATTACTATGATGCAAAAAAGTCTTACTTTATTACTTTTATACACTTTAACTTATAATAATTATATAATATTTTTTTTTACTTTATACATCCATCTTTAATTAATAAGCTGACATCACTGTATGAGTGTCTGTCCTTCATTGTGATGTGTACTTAGTATGTTTGTTATAACGTATAACTTGAAACACTATACACTAGACTAACTAACTGCCCACATAGAAACTTCATAACACAAATGTCTCAAATTAAGCATATCGAATTTTTTATATGTATAATTTTAATGTATTTAAGTTAGTAAGTGATGAATTTTGCTCCATGTATTACATCTAACATAAAAGCCCATCCATCCACATGGCCACACCGCTAGGGCTTGACGACTGACTTTGTGCCGACCTTTCTCCAAAGTCACCTCGCCCTCCGGGTGCACCACCTCGGCGCGGCCTTCATTCATGCCGGCCAGATTAACGCAACAATGGCAGATTTATACGATTACGCGTATTTGCTCTGTAATCAGAGGCCCTCCATGGCAAAGGCCGTCCGACTCGCCGCCAGCACCGCCGGATATTTACCTTGTTGCTGTAAATTTTGAGCCGCCCCTCTGTGTGTATGTGTGTGTGTGTGTGTGTGTGTGTGTGTGTGTGTGTGTGTGTTTTCTTTCGTCTTCCTCGACCGTAGCTGTTCAAAGAAGGCCATTGAGAGAAAAGCAAACAGGTACGGCGCAGCCAAACAGAAGCTTGTGTTGGAGCTGCTGCCTGGATGCTGGGCCACAATCAGCCCACTGTCGGCTAGCTCTGTAGCTTCATTAGCATTACCGTTCACATCAGAGAGGAAGAGAGAGACGTGCAGAGGACGGATTGGTGTGTTGACCCTGTAGCTTTGACCCTGGACAGATTTGGGACAGATTCATATTACAATTTATTTCTCTTATTATGCATTTTTAACTTCCAAAAGTTTGTGGACACCCTTTCTAAAGAATGCATTCAGCTACTTTAAGGTGCACCCATTGCTGACAGATGTGCAAATACAGACACACACACACACAGCTTGTCTAGTCCCTGTCGAGAAGTACTGCCAATAGAATAGGACTCACTAAAGCAGGTAAATAAACATGACCCTATCAGCACCATGCTGCCCTATGCCAGGCGTGGGCTAGTAGAGGGGTATAAAGCCCCCCAGAAGCAGTGAGCTGTGGAGCAGTGGAACTACATGTGTTCTCTTGAATGATGATGGTGCTCCATCCAATACTTCTCAGATCAGTTCGGACGAGTTGGGGATGTGGTGGAGTGATAACTCTCTAACCTTACTAAGGCTCTGGTCGCCTTATGCAATCAGATCCTCACAGCAATGCACCTCCAAAAAAGCAAGCAAAAAGCCTTCCCTGGACTGTAGAGAGAGTTACTCCAACAAAAGCCGGACACAGATTTTTGGTATAAACAATAAATGAGCGGGTGTCCCAATACTTTTGTCCATATATCGTATATAGATATAGTTATAGTAGCGACCAATTAACGAGCTAATTCATTATTTAATGACCACACTGACGTTGGGCTTGGCTTGAAAAAGTTCAAAGACGCTTCGGGAACCTGGTCAGCTCATCACCTTCCTTTCCTGCAGCTGACCAGGGCCAGCGGAAGGTGCGCTGCAGCGCTTGAACATACACACTCTTTCATGCGAGCCTGCAATAAAGACACGCGTAAATCTCCACCTTTTCCACTCCTCAAGCCACTCAACACAAACACAGCACGCACACAACCAATGGATTCAGCCTTAAATCTAAAGAAGGAAACTTCCCTGCGAAACCGCAGCCGGGCCAGGGCTGTATATCCACGGTGCGGCTCCAGCCTTCTCCCAGCAAACAAGAACCTGTTCACACACACACACACACACTCACACACTCACTCATACATACATAGGCGGGTTGCGCAGAACCATGCATATTTATAATGAACATGTAGAAGAGTTACACACGTTCCATAAGCACGTCAGAATACAGCAATTCCGTACGTCCGGGTCGGGGTAATTGGTGGTCCAAATTGGGGAGGGAATGACTACAAGGCGCCAGAGGGAGCCCGCGATGGGGGTGAATGGAGCTAAACAGCTAAAACCTCCGAGTTAAATTAGCGTCCAACCATGTGTCCAGGACCTTCCTTCAATTTGGAAAGTAGACTCATGTATTTCACTAAAAAAAGCACAGAAAATGAACCTGTATGCTTCAATTTCACTACAGAATCTACAGGTCAGTAGATACTCCAGCATTACTGCTGCTGAGTGCTGACCGCTTGGCGACTCGGGCTGCCGCTGAAGTTACGGCCAGTTACGCCACGACCTGGGCAGCTGATCCGCCCTCTAGTGTCTGATAAACCTGGACGACATCCTCAAGCGGAAATTCTCCTCTCTACAAGCCCTCTCACTCTTCCACAGAAGGTCATATTGAAACAGGTGTCGCTGCACAGTAGAACAGTGCACCAGCACTCCAGGGCCTGCTAAATCATACTGAACGCCAGGGCTTCAGATCCGCCTCCTGGAAAGACCCCTTCGGAGATGCTGCTGCTGTTCTAACTAGGAACTTAAGAGGACCAACAACGGAGCCATGAGGAACTCAACAGCAAAATCCAAGCGCGAACCAGCCAAACCAGCCTCAGCGCCGAGCCAGACATCGCAGGTAGTCCGAATAAACGCCTGCTGTTGAGACGAAGAACTTAAGCACATGAAGAAAAAAGAAACAGCAAGGAAAAAAAATGCACATTATTGAAGCGTATAACTAAGTCAGTCCAGAGGTCAACTTGATCTCCATTGTTACTGTGAGTGACCGGAAACGTCGACCTGAAAATGCTCCTCCTTCTCTGAGTGGTGGTCATATTTATGTATATTTATATAAAAAAATAAATAAATAAAAAAAATAAAAAAAACGTAAGCTCTTAATCTTAAGACAAAGTCTATCTATTCATGGGGCGGAACAGGCTAGTCGATGCCATGCTAGAAAGATAGCGCCAGTCTTTGAGTCAGATGATGCCGTTGTATCTAGAAGAGATGGCGGCTGATGTGGGGTCACGTACAGTAGCTGCTGAACGTTCGTTTATCAAGCATCTTCCAGGGGAACAGGGCTCCATAAATGAGTGTTTTGTGTTTTAAAGCGGGCGTCACAACAACAGATGTTGATATTAACACACAGACGAGCGTCCTCGCTCCCACCCACACATACCCACCCACACACACACACACACACACACACACACACCAAAGTATCAATCACATCACAGATACCAAGCTTGTCCATAAAGCCTCGGCAGAACTACTGCTGAGCAGCAACATTGGGAAAGGATAACTCTGTGTGTGTGTGTGTGTGTGTGTGTGTGTGTGTGGCCGGTGAAGCATAAAAAGGCAGAGCAGCGTGCCAGCACTGGTCTCTCGGCTCCTCTGGAGCTCCAGCTGCTGTTCTAACTAACAACTTAAGAGGACCAACAACGGAGCCATGAGGGACACCACGCCAAACTCCAAGCACAAGCACGAACCAGCCGAAACGTGAATACGCAAGCACTCAGCGCTCAGCACCGAGCCAGAAATCGCAGGTGGTCCGAATAAGAACTTAAGGACATGAAGAGAAAAAATGCACTTTGTTGAAGCGTATAAACGGAAAGCGAAAAGTACGAGTGGGTCTGGGTGGTGGCTGATTAAAAAAAAGAAAGCGAAGTGGTGGGCAAGGTTTCCCGTAGCTAAGCAGGGTGTGCCCATGAAAGCGAAGGCTTTTGGGGTGGGTTGGGGGGCAAGCATTTTAATTACAGTATGGATAATCTCGTTAGCACGGTGCTAGCAGCTCAGAGCCAATCACAAAAGAGCAACGGGGAGAAGATATTCCCAGCTTCTTGAAGGGATCCCGATTCTATAGCAACACGAGCACAAACGAGATGCTTCAGACCACTGCGGCCCCCAAATCCACCTTATTAAGACAAGATGTTACGTTAGTCATGAGGAAGCCTAAGCCGCGACACACACACACACACACACACACACACACACACACACGTTTTGTGTGTCCAGTCAAGCCAATGGTGCTTTTGGGTCCAGCAGTACCAGCTTGTCCAAGAGAATCTAACAGAAGCGCTGCCAGCATGCCTGGGCCCCACCCCCACTGAGCCTGCCTCCCTTTGGGCAAACACCTGGACAGCTCTCACAGGGATATCTGTGTGTGTGTGTGTGTGTGTGTGTGTGTGTGTGTGTGTGTGTTTCCAAGATCTAAAGAATGGCACAAACTCCGATTCATACACAGCCTGCAAGAAACACCCTATATGTCCAAATGTTTGTGGACACTCATTCTAATTAATGCATTTAGCTACTTTGCTACTTTAAGTGGCACCCACTGCTGACACAGATGTGCAAATGCATACAAACAGCTTGTCTAGTCCCTGACAAGCTCTCTGGAGAAGATCAACATGCTCCAGCCATGGGCTTGAGGGGTAAAAAGCCCCCAGCATTGAGGAGCTGTGGAGCAGTGGAATAACTGTGTTCTCTGGAATGATGGATGGTGAAGCTCCATCCAATACTTTTGGGATGAGGTGGGATGGTGATCCATCCAACATCCTGACCTCACTAAGGATCTGGTCACTAAATGTAATGTCGCTTAAATCCTCACAGCAATGCTCCTCCACAATCTGACAGAAAGGCAGCTTCCCTGGAGAGCAGAGACACCCGTTACTCCAACAAAAGCTTTTTAATACCCCTGATTTGGGGGGGAAAAACAACAATGAACGAGTATGTGTCCCAATACTTTTGTCCACAGTGTTTTACCACTGTTTTACTGTCATCAACATTACATATCAACACTCAGGAGACAAATGGATGGCAAATTTCCATGTGTCTAAATGTCCATGTGAGGTTTTGTCCTTGGGGTCTCACGTTGAGCCCACACATGGATGCCCACCAGGATCAGCGATGGGACCAAGAGGTGTTAAACATGAGCCCCATCTGGGTTGTACACTGCATACAGGGCCTAGATGAGACCCCTGCGAGCTTAAGGTGGGCTAAAATGATGGGGCCCTCCTGGGAAGCCACATATGCAAACCCACTTAGAGCCAATGCCCACCTGGAACCCACCTAACCCACGTTCCACCCATGTGAGACTACTCTGAATGACCTGAATTACTCCGTTTATACATCAATCTCTGAACCATGAGGAATTTTTGGAAAATCTGAGGAATAAATTATTAAAATCTTCAAAAGGACAATTTTTTGTCCTGACTTTGGAGGTTAGCCTGTTTTTTCTCTGCTTGTCCTACAAAGTTAGGATGTGTCTGTTTTGTCCTTAAAATGTATAACACACACACACACACACACATACACACACACATACACACACACATACACACACACATACACACACACACACACACACACACACACACACACACACACACACACACACACACACACACACACACACAAACCGCCTCCAACCACCAGCCATTAATCGCAGGTCCTGCATAGACAGGGGGATCAGTGCTGGGCCTTGTTTGGACGCTTTTAGCGGCAGTTTAGCCCTGTTTAGCCTTGTTTAGCGCCCCATTTGGGCCCAAATAAATCAGGCCTGTCAAGAGAGAGGCTCCATTATGAGCGCGGGGGCCCCTGCCGAGGCCTGTCACTCACAGCCCAGCCACCTACACCTTTCAGTCGCTAATTACAGGGAGCCGCGCCGCGCCGAGGCTAACGGGCTAACGCGCCGAGGCCTTTCCGAGGCCCCCTCCACATGAGGGAAAATATTTGTGGGAATGTAGATTGCTGGGGATTCCCCTCCCTCCCTGATGGTGGTTCTAAGACTCCTCTTTTTTCTCTCTTTTTTCACTCGATTTTTTCCTCTTGCTCGTCCTAACTGCTGTTCAAAGTGGCTGCCAAGCCCTTTGGCCAGAAGGTTGACAGCCAGGCTAAAGCAACACTCCCAGGGTCAGCGGCCTGGCAAGCTACGGACCCTCCAGTTCAACCGCCTGCCAAAGGTTTTGAGGACTTTGCAGTAAATAAGCATGGCTTTCTTTGTTGGCTTGACAAATAACAAATTTACCACCCTGTTACTTTCCCTCACATATTAAACATGCTGACGTACCCTTAACAGAGGGCTCGCGTTGCCATTTTTGGCTTTCTGGAGTCAAACCGGAGTTGAGCATGGTTAAACTGGATGGAGTGGAAACCCTCTGGTCAGGGTGTTTGGGTGCATTATGGGTGTATTTAGAAAAGAGCAGCAGCCTCAGGCTTTGCTCTCGACATGATGATGAAGGCGTGGGGTGTGATAACTGTCTATAGAAAAGCAGCAGCAAAAATCTAATTATTGCTCTGAAATTTTTTAAAGGAGGCAACCTTTTGACCCGGCAGTGTGTGTGTGTGTGTGTGTGTGTGCGCGTGTGTGGATATGTGTGTGTGTGAGTGAGGGTGGCCGTGGATCAAAGCATTCAGACTGCCTTTTTAAGAAGCAGCCGGAGCCGAGACAACACAGGACCTTTCAAGCATACATCCACCACATCATCTCCCTTCATGAATAAAATATCAGAAAAGTGAGAGAGTGATGAGAGGGTGAAATCTTAGCCGTCCGCAAGCGTGCTGAACATCGCCCGCGGCGGCCCAACGCGGCCCGCAGCCTGCTAATGTATGGTGATGCGAGTCTCATCAAAAATGCATGAGTGACATGAACTTCTGGAGCTTCGGAGTCAAGGAGAGCTGGCTGTCATCTCGGTGTCCAGCACTTATGGTGTTTATGAAAAGGCACCATCACACATGGGCTCTTCTATTTAGAGTAAACACTCACCGAGCACTTTATTAGGAACACTACGCTGATACTGGGTAGGGCCACCTTGTTCTGGAAACATTCCTTGGAGATTTTGCTCCATGTTGACATGACTGCATCACCCCCTTTTTTCTGGCTGGGAAGCACCTTCAAGCTCTGCCTCTCCCGTTCTGTCCCATCCCAGAGCACTGGATTCAGATCTGGTGAATGGGAGGAAGCAGCACTGAAGAACACTGAACACAGGCCAGGTCGGAGCCACTGCAGCCTCAGCTTTCTGGTCTTGGCTGACAGAGGTGGTGTTCTGAACCTGAGGTGGCCTTCTGCTGTTGTAGCTGCTGTATTCTCCTCGAGGTTGGTCATGGTGTTGGGCCTTCTGAGATGCTTCTCTGCTCACTACAGTTGGGTATCTGAGCTACTGTAGCCTTTCGGTCAGCTCCAAGCTGTCTGACCACTCTCAGTTATCGACCTTTCTCGCTCATCAACGAGGCGTTTCCGCCTGCAGACCTACAGAAATGCCGCTCCCTGGATGCGTTTTTCTTATTCCACCATTCGGGCGTGCTGAAATTCTCAGGAGCTCAGCAGTTCTAGTGGTACTCAAACCAGCTACCTGACCCACTGTATCTATTTAAACAGCTTAGCAGCACAAAAAGCTTTTCCCCACCTTTTCCCACCTCAGCACCTCTCTGGCAGCCTGAAGCCGGGACGGACGCGTGTCTGCGTGCACGAGTGCGTGCATGAGAAGATCTGAATTATTCATTCAGAGCACACATCAGTCTCCCGATCCCATCGATACACTCCGTGCCGTTGGAGTGTGTATACATTACAGCGTGTATAGGGTGTCGCCATTTCCCGCATGCCATTCGCACGAGGAGCACGGGAAGGGAGGCAGGAAAAGAGCTGATGGAGCAAGTGACACACATCATCATACAAGTATACATTCTATGTCCAAATGTTTGTGGACAGCCCTTCTAATGAATAAATTCAGCTACTTTAAGTTGTGTGAGACACACACACACACACACACACACATGCAGCTTGTCTAGTCCCTATAGAGAATCACTGCTTCCAACAAAGAAAAAGCAGGAGAAAAAACTGAATAAGCAGGTGTCCCAATACTTTTGTCCATTTAGTGTAGGCCTAGCTGCTGCACCAAGTGAGACTCTGAGCTTTACTTGGCCTAAAAACACCAGTTAATGTGGACTTTTCATTTTACTCCTATCGATTGGAGACAAATGGTACGCGAGGAAAACAGATCAATGAAAAAACGGCTCTATTGACCGTGACATCACAGTCCGCTGGCATCAGCGAAGGAAACTGAGGAGCTTTTTAGTGCTACGGTAGGACACAAGCTCTGCAATGTCTGAAAGATACTTCACTTTGGACTTTCCACAGCTGCCTGGGCCAATCCTGGCATACTTCAATGCGTAGGGCATTGGCGTAGGGCATTTTGAGCCTGATCCAGGAACGATCCTTAGTTTTTACCGCTGTGTTCTAGCAGAGCACCCTCTTAGGACTTCTAGACAGCATTACCTGACATTATTCCCAGCCTGTCTCAGTGAGGAGCGTACTCGGAAGGTAATAGAGCAGTTTAGAACAGTCTAATTTACAGTGGAAAGTCCTCCAGCAGCATTGAGCTGTGAATGATGGATGCAATCATATGACTTGGGGAGTTGGGGATGAGGTGGGGTGATGATCATCCAACATCCTGACTTGACTTACTCTCCTGTTCGCTGAACGCAATCAAACCCTCACAGCAATGCTGCTCCAAAATCTCGTAGAAAGCCTTACTCCCTGAACAGGTTCTCCAACAAAAGGAACGCCAACTTTTCTTTCTCTCTGATTTCAGAAGAAACAAGGAATGAGCAGGTGTCCCAATACTTTTGTCCATATGTCGTCTTTAAAATAATGGTGGTACTTTCTTCAGCCATGCCACAGAAGAACCACTTTTGGTTCCATCGAGAATCATGTGTGTAGTAGTGAGTGTGGAGAGGGTCTGAAGAACCTTCACTTGATGGTTGGTTCTTTGCCCATTGGAAGGTTCTCCTGGCTCCCAGGCTTAATAAGCGTCGGGATTGGCTCAGCTCTCTGAGCTCTGATCAGAGACTAATTCAAGGACCCGCATGACAGAGACACATTATATAATGACGTTATTAGAACCCGAGAGAAAACCCACACCCACACACACACACACACACACACACACACACACACACCATCATACATACACTCTTAATCATGATCTTCTTAATCATGATCTGGTTAATGCCATTAAAAGCCGGCTAAGTGGGAGCAGCGCTGCGTCAGAGTCGCCTCCATTGTAAACAGCTCTCTCAGAGGACCATCACTTTGCAATTCCGCAAATGTGCGCACACACACACACACACACACACACACACACACACACACACACACACACACTCTCGAAAAGTGCTAATCAAGTTACACTAGTGCATGATGAACCATACGCACAAACACATTCAGCTTACTAATGGGCCATTAAAAAGACAAATGACATCAGCAACTGATGACTGTATAATATAATTACCAGCCATCCCCTCTGGGTCCCTCATTCACTTCTCTTTCTCACTCTCTCTCTCTCTCTCTCTCACACACACACACACACACACACACACACACACACACACACACACACACACGTGTTTGAATCTGGCAGGTGTTCTTTACATCATGTCAAACAGACGTGGACTGGTTTGGACTGTATTAGGTGAAGGAGGGTGGTTATTATAGAGGTTAGCTGCTCCACAGTGGAAATGCTGTGACCTTCCAGCGCAAGAACCACACTCCTTTCTTAGGTTCTCAACCAGCCCTGTTGTAGCTATAGGAATTGGGAGCTGAATGGTGGTCAGTGGAGGTCAGTCAGACTGGACTGTACGATGTTAAACACTATAGACTTTGAACTGAATTGAATGGATCGGTATCGGCCAACAGTCAGCATGTAGGTGCAAGGTGTGTGTTGCGTGCGCTCACCTGCCGGTAAGTGCCTTCCATGAGTGTATCCAGGTTCTGCAGTGGGGCGGGGGTCTTGTCTTTGAAGCGGGTCAGCAGCCGCCGCTGGATGGCTCTGAACTGGACAGCCCTCTCCGACAGCAGGTCCTGATATTTCTGGGCATTCACTCGCAGCTGCAAACAGGCGAATGATGTTTACTAACCTTCATGGGAAGCAAACTTAGGATATTTCGTTGTCCGGCCTAATCTGGAGTTGCATGCCTAATGACTGCGTATAGAGGTCACTAGAGGTCAGGAGCTTGGAAGCTACAACAACATGACAATTGTGCTGAAACTGAGGTCATGTGTTTAAATATTATTAATTATTAAATATTATTAATGAGTTCCATAGCAGCTCTAATCAGGTCCATCGTTCAGAAACTCCTCATCAGCCCCACTTAGGCATGATCCACAAGCAGTAAGAACCTGGTGATAGGACGGTATCACACTACAGAGGTTACTAGTTAATATACTGGGGTTTATTCCCAGCCCAAGTGCTTATGTGGGGCTCACATGGGCAGAACCTGGGCTAGGTGGGTTCCAGGTGGGTTCCAGGTAGGCATGGCCTCTAAGTGTGTATGTGCGTTTTTACTGGGAGTACTATGTGGGAATGAGAATGCCTTTTCACCTCGAAGTGGTGGTCCACGGTCTCAAAGTACTCGGCCAGCGGGATAGGGCCGGAGAAGCTGTTGCGGAAATCCTTGACGCCGACTTTGGCAAAATGCCGGTCAAAACGCTGCACTAGTTCCTTGGCAACCAGCCAGATATCCTCAAAGCTCTCGCTCTGGATCCTGTAGCGCTCTGCAGGAGGCCCAGACACACACACACACACACACACACACATACACAAAGCAGTCCTATCATCCTTGGCTCTCTATAACACCTGTAATTAGCTTTTGACAATGTAGAGCAGATCACAGAACACACTCTCCTGATGGATGAGTGTGTGTGTGTGTGTGTGTGTGTGTGTGTGTGTGTGTGTGTGTGTACGTGTGCTCACGTAATCACTCACGGGACGTTTTGGAGGCCAGGACGGTGACTCTGGAGCCGGCGATGAACTGGAAGGCCAGGGCGTTACCCTCCTTATCCTCAGCCTTAGCCACAAACTCTTTGACAGGGAAAAGAACAGGATTGGGAAAAGGTGAATGCCCCTGGCAGGTGATGCTTAAGATCTACATGATGTATAACGTCCCACTTTGTAGTGCCGTTCTGCTTCCAAACTAGACCACAATCCGTGAAATGACACCTGATAAAAGCGGTTCCGGTTAGTCTAAACGGTTCAAAGTACAATATCTGTCAAAAAAGTTTGTGGACACCCCTTCTAATGAATGCATTTAGCTACTTTAAGCTGCATTTACAATGCTGACACAGCTTATCTAGTCCCTGTAGAGAAGTATGGTAAACAGAATAGGACCCTTTGGAGAGCAACATGAACCTACTGGCACCATGCTGCCTAATGCCAGGCGTGGGCTAGTAGAAGGGGTATAAACCCCCCCCCAGCATTGAGCTGTGGAAGAACTGTGTTCTCTGGAATGATGGTGGTGCTCCATCCAATACTTTTGGGAATAGTAGGAGTACTTTTGGGAGCAATCAAATTCTCACAGCAATGCTCCTTCAATGCTCCCTGGACAGTAGAGACAGCTGCTCCAACAAAAGCAGGATAAGCTCTTTTTAACAGCCTTGATTTCAGATGGAAAATGAAAATGAACGAGCCCAATACTTTCGTCAACATAGTGTAACTCATTCATTCCGTGTCCAAAAATATGAAGATCTGGATGCGGTTTGAGAGACGGGTTGAGAGATGAGTCTGGGTGAAAATTTACAGAGAGCGATGGGGACAGTCTAAATCCAGTGTTTGTTAGCAACGTTAGCCTAGCGTCAAGCAGCACACATCAGATATCAAACAGGGCACAGTATAATACTAAAATCCCTCTCTCTCTCTCTTTCTCTTTCTCTCTCTCTCCATCACACACACTTACACAGCGGTCCCACAGCGGCAGGTAGACGGGCGTCTGTGGCCCTGGTTCTCAGGCTGTCCCGCTGTGTGGCAGGAGGGATGTCAGACAGAGATAGAGACACTTATCTCCCCGCAGGACGCCAGCCAAGGTGAACTGAGCACAATGGCGGTGTTCCTTATCTCCCTGCCCCCCGCACTCGCCGCTGCTTTTATCTTGGGGTGGGGGTGGTGGTAAGCGGTCCACAAGCCTGCTGTCTGCCGGCCCGGCACCCCCTACAATGCCCCCTTCAATACTCCCCCTCACCACAAGCAGATAACCTGTCATAGGCAGCTGATAAGGAGGGAAGACTTCAGCCGTGGCCTCCTGTCAACAAGCAGGCATGAGAGGTGTGTTTATAGAGGACTCTAGTGGAGCTCAGAACCCGCGAGTTAGCCGTTCGCTAGCAGCTTGGTGACAAACAGAATTTACAAGAAGGTGAAGCTGACCTCAAGGGACGGCTGTGGGCTCAGAGTGGCACAGCGCTCTAACGCACTACCACTGTGGCCCAGGGGTCGTGAGGCTTTGCCATCAGCGGCCGGAGTCAGAGAGAGCACAACTGGCCGAGTGGGATGATGATGATGATGATACCTCGGCTGCACTCTCCCTTCATCACTCTTAAAGCAACGTTGGCTGGCAGAGGCCTCCGTTAGCTGGTGCTCATGTATTGGAGGTATTGGACGTGTGGTATATTCCTTACCCGTCTAGCGATTAGGGCATTGCGAGGGAGCTACGAATGGGTGGGTTAAATGGTACCGCCAAATTTGGAGGGTACAGCAAAAAAAAATATATATGGTTGTGTGTCCCAAACAGAAGGCAGCTGCCTCGATGCCTATGCAGTCTCAAAAGTCAGTACCTTAGAAGGCATCTACAACCGGATGGTGTTTGAGATGCACTTTGAAGGGAGCAATAGGTCATGATGTTGCCAGGATAGACTATTACCAACAGTAAAGGTGTGTTTGGAGGAAAAAAGAAAAAAAAAAATCATGAAAAGAACACCTGTCCAACTGTTAAGCATGTCAGTGGATGAATCATGCTGTGGGATTGCGTTGCAGCCAGTGACCATCTGTACAAAAAAAAAAAAAAAAAAAAAGATGAAGAGATGATAATGATCCTAAACCCCTCAAAATCCACAGTGGACTACCTCAAGAGGCCCAACCTGAAGATTTTACCATGGCCCTGGACAGATCTCAAAAGAGCAGTGCGGTCCAAGAAGCTTTTGGCAAGCAAGAATGGGCGAGAATCCCCCAGGCAAGACCCGAAAGCCTCTTCGATGGTTACAGATAGAGGTCCCAAGCTGCAATATTTGCCAATGGGCATGCTTATAGGTAGGGAGCTGGTGCAAACGGTTAAGACTTCTAGCTCTAGCCAAGCTGTGGCTAATCGCTTACATTAAAGATTCAAGGAAAATCAGGATTTCTGTCCAACCGTCACGCTAACACGGTCTCAGGTTCATCTCTTTTAACAGTAACCAGTAACTACCACAGCTTTTCCTATATGCTAACACGTCCATCAATAAAGCCTGCCTACATATATACATACAGTCGACCCCGCAGCAGTCTACCCCGCATTCATAAACATTCAACAGATTCAGGCACTTGTGTACTGGGCGACTGAACGTTGCTCCAGGCGGCAGCATTGTGCCCTCCGTGAGTCAGCGAGGAGTTTCCGTGGAGGATGTGTCCCAGATGGCTGTTTAGACTTCATGGCCACTTGGCTGTGACCGTGTGGATGTCGAAACTGAGGCCGAGTTTCCTCCCACGGAGCAGCTTCTCCAGCGCTGACGACAGACGCCACTCGCCTGCCACTGAGGCACTAAACACATACAGCCTTATAGTCTTCCAGTCTCCACGCGTGGTTCTAGCTTCATGGAGTGGCCGTTTGGCAATAATCTGCAAACTGGCGTTGTCACAAAGCAGCTTTACACAATCAGTAATTAGCAAAAATACAAGAAATCAAAGAAGACATGAAAACATAAGACCCCCAGTAAGCAGCTAAAGACCACAGTGGCAAGGAAAATCTCCTTCAGAGCTGGAGGAAGAAACCTTGGGAGGAACCAGCACTCACAAGGGGGACCCATCTGTCCTTCTCTGGTCAGAACTATGTATTATAATTGGTATACTGATTCTTAATCATAACATAATAATCAGGGTGTAGTATATTATAATATAGTCACAGCAGTGATGGTCAGAGTAATGAGAGTAATAGATGGGTAATAGTGGTGATATTAATAGTGGCAGATAGTTAAGAGATGTCATTTTCGATGTCAATAATGTCATTTTCAAACGTACGGTTTGAGATAAAGGGTAATTAGAGTAAATCAGGTTTGTGATAGTTGGGGAAAAGGGTAACTATTGTACTTAATGAATCGTAGTGAGGTTGTGAAGTGAGGTACTGATAATTTGCAACAGTGGTGCAAAAAAAGAGCAAATCAGGTAAGCTGGTATACCATCAAACTATTCCGTTAATGGCCGTTAATACATGGACTCATTACAGGGTTTTTTGTTTATGGATCTCGATGAATCGTAGTGAGGTAGTGATAGTTGGAATGTACTAAAGGTTTCTTGGGGAAATTTTGAGAGAAATGCAAACTCGACTAAATCTGATTTAATATTCCTAACTATATATATTAAAACATGTATATAACTCCTTTAATATATACATATAGTAAATTCATATATATATATATATACACAAACACACACACATATATATATATATATATATATATATAAATTAGTGATAAAAGTCACAAAACCACCTAAACTGTTGTACTGCTCCAGTGTGCAACATTTTCCTAATCATAATATAATAATCATGGTACAGTATAACTTAATATAGTCACAGCAGTGATGGTCAGAGTAATGAGAGTAATGATGGGTAATAGTGGTGATATTAATAGTGGCAGACAGTTAAGAGGTGATGTCATTTTCAATGCCAATAATGTCATTTTCAAATGTACAGCTCCGTTAACACCCAGAAACTGACTCTTTTGTTTTAGTAAGGATCCTAAAGGATTTACTGAGGTTGTGAAGTGTAGACCCCACTTGCCAGCCACTGCAACACTAAACATACACAACCTCAGTCTTGGGGGATAGGGGAATGCAACACAGATGCCTTGGGGGAAAACATAGGGGAGAAAGACTAAGGCAGGTAAATCTGATTTATCATCAAACAACTCCTTTAACACCAATAAACAGACTCTTTAATGGATCTTGATGAACTGTTTGAGATTGTGATAGCTGGTATGCAATGCTGGAAGTGCCTTGAGGAACATGTGAGAGAAAGGGCAACTTGTTAAATCAGGTTTATCATCAAACTACTCCTTTAACACCCATAACTGATCTTATTGAACTGTTTGAGGTCGTACAGTGAGGTTGTGATTGATGGCTTTAATGGAGGTGCCCTGTGGAAAATTGAGGATAGAGAGTGACTCAGGTGAATTGTTTGAGGTTGTGAAGTGAGGTTGTGGTAGTGGGGGTGCAGTGCTGGTACCTGGGAAGACCTCACTGAGGTTGACTGGAGATTTGTTGGTGTCCACTGTGATCTTGTACTTGGCATTCTTAGAGGGCGAGGTAGGGCAGCACACCAGAGATAGAGGCAGCACAAACTTGCACTGAGCCACTCGAGGAACTCCTGAGAACGGGGACAAAGAAAAGCGAAAGGTTTAATTATGGGGACGGTTTGGCCATCCTAACCCTAACCTTAAATCAACCCTAAATCCTAACCCTAACCTTAAATCAACCCTAAATCCTGACCCTAACCTTAAATCAACCCTAAATCCTAACCCTAACCTTAAATCAACCCTAAATCCTAACCCTAACCTTAAATCAACCCTAAATCCTGACCCTAACCTTAAATCAACCCTAAATCCTGACCCTAACCTTAAATCAACCCTAAATCCTAACCCTAACCTTAAATCAACTCTAAATCCTAACCCTAACCTTAAATCAACCCTAAATCCTAACCCTAACATTTATCCTTAAATCAACCCTAAATCCTGACCCTAACATTTACCCTTAAATCAACCCTAAATCCTGACCCTAACAAATTTACCCTTAAATCAACCCTAAATCCTGACCCTAACACATTTACCCTTAAATCAACCCTAAATCCTAACCTTAAATCAACCCTAAATCCTGACCCTAACACATTTACCCTTAAATCAACCCTAAATCCTGACCCTAACACATTTACCCTTAAATCAACCCTAAATCCTGACCCTAACACATTTACCCTTAAATCAACCCTAAATCCTGACCCTAAAGCTAATCCTAAAAGGGTAATATTAAGATTAGGGTTAAGGTTAGGGTAAGGGTAGATGCAGGGTTGGGGTTAAGGTTAAGATTAGGGTGCAGGGTTACATTTATTCGGCAGTCATTTACATTCAGCTTCAGTTCAGTTAGAGTTCAGTTGCATTTAATAGACAATTTAATAGTTGCTGTTAGTTGAATGTCAGGTGAGCATCTATAAGGCATGTACAGTGGACCATCCAAGTAAAGTGATAGAGATTATTTCCCATCATGCTAGTGGTAAAAATTTACAAGACAAGAAACTGTTGAACCGTGTTAAAAAAAAAAAAAAAACATTTATTGCAATATATTGTGATTTTAAACAATACAGGAATTTTCACAAGAAATCACCTGATGTCAATTATCCAACATTGTCATAAAATAATAATAAATGACATCGGACAGGGATAATCTGATCAGTTAATCAGGGATAATCAGATATGTTATGGGAAACAAGAAATGCATGTTTGATTTAAATAATATATTGTATCATCCTAATTCCAACCCTGGAAATATGTCGGCGACAGTGAAATCGCTTTGGTGGAAGGCCGGCTTGAACACTTCCGAAATAACGATCCAATCTAAAACACAATCCGATATGGATATTGCTTCTAAAGCCAAAATCCAATACAATCATACAGCCTAACAACTCATAACCTTATTAGACCCAACATTAGACATTAGACCCAGCCTTAATCAATTGACTATACTCTATAATGGTTCTGCTTAGCACTAAAAATGGGTTCCTTGACTCATAATAATAGTGGAACCCTTTCTGGTGCTGTAGTAAACCATCTACAGAAGGCTTTCCATGCACCAATCAGAATACCTTTCACAAGTCAAAGAACCATTTAGGAACCCAAAAGGTTCTATGAGTGGTCATGTTTCTATACAACAACAATTGACTATGCTAAAAAAAAAAAAAAAACATTGAAGACCCCCCCCCCTATTTTTTTTAAGGCTGTGGCACAGTGGGTAACAACACTGTCCTCTGTAAGTTGCTCCGGATAAGAGAGCGTCGGCCAGCATCCCATAAGTGCAACCGTAAGTCATGTGTGGAAGTGAGAGCAAGCACAAAAGTTCTCAATCTGCTGGCTCAAACGGATAGAAGGAGAAAAAAAAAAAAAAAGACTCAGAAGATCAAAGCGTCACCTTGAACCTTCAACCCCCCCCCAAACGTAAAGCTTTCCATCCGTTCCGACGGAGCTCGACTTCCTGTCCTCTCCCTGAGACCTTCCCAGCCTCATCAAATAGCACGTTATAGAAAAAGAACAACAAACATCCCGCATCTCCACCCTTCAATAATGTCTCAGGCACGGACCAATTAGAGGTTCCTGAGAGACCTCCAGCCCAGATTACCAGTTGAACGTGGCAACCGCTCTGGGCTGATTCTCAGCTCAATAAGAAAGCCCTGGCTGGAACCAACCCAGGCCTGGCCCGGCACTGGGAGCAGAACGCTAGCGGCTCCAGAGAGCGCTACAGTAATCCCTTCCTGTTATGTCTGGCCAGGTAACCGGAGCTGCAGGCCGAGGGGCTCGGCTCATGTCACTTTCGCTGAGATAACAGCGCAGGAACGAAGCCCCCCTCTCCGAGGATGTGTGGGGCCACCCAATCGGTCTGGACTGACCTGGGAGCGAGCAGTCAGGAGTGATGGGATGCTAGCTCGGAGCCGGAGCTTGTGCGCTGGCGAGGCGTCAGGCTGAGGAGAACCGGAGAAAGTGACTCATACTTTACCTCACCTTCTGCTCTATCTTCTCAAGGGGAAACTGGACTGGAAGTGGGCCTTCTCCGTGGCTGGACCGATCTGAGGTCAGCCACAATAGGCTGTGCTGGCCTTCTGGTCACCATTTCTCCTATAAATCCTTGGAGGAGTGAGCACACTTTAAAGCACACTTTCCCTGCATAAACTAGATTCATAGCAACGGAGTAAAAGGAGCGCAGGCCCGATAAAGATCCACATGAGGTCTGGAGCTGAAGTGACAGCTCGGAGATGACACGGCGAAGGGGAAAATACTGTTTTCCCTTGAAAAGTCTGGAGCAGCTGCATGCTAGCGCTCCAGGAAGAAAAACAAGTACGGTCTCCACAAAGAGATGGGGCAATTATTAAATATGATTTGTGGCGTGGGTGGCCGTCTACCTGCCACGGAGTCAGGTAGCCTTTGGCTCGTAGCTGTTCTGCACCTTTCTGTGTTATTGGGGGCGGTCACTCCACATAACCACGGGCTAACATGCTACTCTATATGTCCAATTACTTGTGGACAACCCTTCTACTTTGAGTTACGCCCATGACTCTGACACAGAGCTGACAGATGGGTATAAAGCCTTCCCCCAGCATTGAGCTGTGGAGCAGTGGAACTACTGTGTTCCCTGGAATGATGGATGGTGCTGAATCCAAAACTGCCATCAAATTCTCACCACAATGCTCAGCCAAGCAACTTTATTTTGGGGAGAAACAATGACTGAGCAGGTGTCCCAATACTTTTGTCCATCTAGTGTACCTGTATATGGATCACCACCCCAACTCATTCCCTAACTCCACCCAAAAGTATCGAGTTGAGCACCATCGTCATTCCAGAGAACGCAGTAGTTCCACTGCTCCACAGCTCAGTACTGGGGGGCTTCATACCCCTCTACTAGCCCCCGCCTGGCAGGCTTAGCCCATGCTTATCTGCTCCAGAAAGTCCTATTCCTTTGGCAGTTCTTCTCTACGGAGACTAGACAAGCTGTGTGTGTATATGTATGATTGTGGGTGCAACTTAAAGTAGCTGAATGCGTTCATTACAAGGGGTGTCCACAAACATCTGTCCATAAACGTAAATTAGTGAACAGTGTAGCACTGTGTTGCTCCATCCTCAAATTAACTATCTTAGCCTCCAGTGCTGTAAAGATCAACAGGAAGCCATGCACTAGCCTCCATCTCAACACCATGACCACCCCTGCGGAGAACCCCCGGTTCTCCACCTCCCCACTGATCAAGGTCTTAGATGTTTGCGAGTGTGTGTAAGTGGAGATGCTTCAAAAAAAAAAAAAAAAAAAAAGGGGGACGGTTCCTCAAAAACAAGCGACATGAGGACGCATGACTTCCATCGGTCAGTACAATCAAAACCTGTGCCGGGGCTGGAGGTTTGGAGAGCGTGAGGCTGGCTGGTGCGACTGGTGTGACTGGTGGATGGGGGGGCGTGCGACGGGGGCTGTACACACATGTGGATTATGAAAGCATGACTGTATGTTTATGTCTCTGTAAGGCCTGTGTTGTATATGTCTAAGGTTTTCTGTATACATGTGGAATCTGTGTATGTACAGTGGTGCCGTGTGTATGTGTGTGTGTGCGCGAGAGACGTATAGAGAGAGTATAGAGGGATTTTTCTCTGCGCGAGTGTGTGAAAGACCTCTGAGGCTATCGTGTTTCACACTAACATAAACACTGCTCTAGTCCTTCCTGTCAGTGGCTGCACTCACCTGCAGGGTTCAGCTCTTTCACAGGCAGCAGAAGGAGAGAGGAGGGAAAAGAAATGTCACTTTTAAGAGCGCACACACACACACACACACACACACACACACACACACACACACACACACACACACACACAAAAACAACTCACTAAGCTGTGAGTTTCATACATAGTGGGAAGAGTTAAGAAACACTAAGATCTGAAAAATAAGGGTAACCCTTAAAACACTCAAAATGGGGTTCTAGATAGCACTAAAAGGGTTCTTTCACTTGTAACAACAGAGGAATCCTTTTTGTGTCTATATAAGATCCTTTATGGGTCGATATAGACAGATATGTTTTTTTGGCTCTCTACAGAACCACTGCCTTTATTAAAGTACCTTTAAAAGAGTGTAGGCTTGTGATGAATGGATCCAGTAGTAACAGTGGAACCCCTTTTTGGTGCCATAAAGAAAAGGTCTTTTCTAAAGAACCATCTACAAAATGTTTTCCACCAATCTGAAGAACTCTAATCTGGCAAAGAACCATTTAAGCAGGGTGGATCTGGAGGTATCAGGCAGTAAAACCAGCAGGCAGAGGTACACTCTTCAAAATAAAGGTGCTTAAAATGAGAAGAACTTTGAAAAGAACCATGAAGAACCATGTTTGTAATGGAAATGGGTGAGTGTGAAGAACCTTTTAAGGGTTTAAAGAACCTTCACTTGATGTAAAAGTTCAAGGTTCTTCACACTCTCCCATTTCTACTACAAACATGGTTCTTCATGGTTCTTCTCAAAGTTTACCTGCTGTTTTTACTGACTGAGTAAAATAAAAGGTGCCTCAGACGGTTCCTTGAGGGATGCCATAGAATAACCACTTATTTAATGCCATCCCTCAAAGAACCATCTGAGGGACCTTCATTTTCTCCAAGAACAGGAAGAAGTTTGAACTTTTACATCAAGTGAAGGTTCTTTAAACCCTTAAAAGGGTTTAAAGTTCAAGCTTCTTAGACCTGATCTTGGAGAA